>NW_026683599.1:0-32000 GCF_030247195.1 Topomyia yanbarensis | reverse complement strand
AAGGAACTTGATAACTTATCAGTGCAAAAATGTTCTTTTGTGCGAACCTTCTGACTGCAATTTTTCTAACTTATGACCATCGGATCGATCTGAAACATATCGGAAAATGAAAAGCGAAATAAATAACTCCAAGCAACGGCGTAGCCTCCCCCCACCACACCCAAAAAAAATATTGGTTTGAAGTTGAAAATTTATTGATGCAGACTAATTTAATTCAATATTACAATAACAATTATCTGATCCGTAGATTGATAACCTATTGTTGTAAACATCATGAGGACTTTTGATAAATTGTCCGAATGGGGTCCTGATATATTACTGATCTATTGGTCTTGATTTCACAGTTGTCTATTTGCATCAATATCAAATTCCTGCCTGAAAACATTCCAATAGAAAATTCCAGAGTTCTGTAATCAATCATAATCCTCAGATTTATTTTCAAATTGAGCTCGTTTTTGTAGAAATGTACTGTAATAAGGGTCTTTATTTAATAGGAAGCGAAGTTAAAATTGATTTAATGTCTATGAAACATAGAACTGCTCACCAAAAAAATGCATAACTTTCAACATTTGCAAAAAAACTAGGAGTGGGTAATGTCCGGGACATAACCGCGGTGTTGACGTAGGACTAAACTTAGGCATATCATATGACATTCATGGATACTTTGAACCAATGCACTTTTTGAATGAATGTTTACTGGAAATTTCAAAATAAATTCTTTGTAACATTTTTGGGGTCCTGAAAAGGACCGTTTAATGTTTTGTGGTCCTAAAAAGGACCGTTTTGTGTTTTGTGGTCCTGAAAAGGACCGTTTTGCGTGAAGACTGATCCGCGTAAGGCTGACTATCACCAGGCGTCGTTATTCGTGATGGATTTGGTGGTTTGTTGTCCTAATCTGAAAATAAATATTTATTATATGTGTCCTATGTGCATTTGTATGCAACTTTTCTTTTCAAGTTCCGATGCTTTGAAAATTAACTTACCTTTGGGCTGGGCCATTTCGACGACCGTAATTGTCGTTGCAAGTTTTGATCGTCTCATTCCAGCGAGGGTTTTAAGATGCAGATTATGGTTCGGGTGCTTCTATTGATAGTACAGATAATATTGGTCTATGATATGAAAAATAAGAACAATATCGCGTGCATTCCGCGCTTAAATTATGCGTAAATATTAAATCTAATACCGAACCACCAAGTGTGGTTGCCTCATTCGTTCGCGTAGCTACACTTAATTGGAAAAATATATCCATAAAATCAATAAAATCTTTGTTTTCTTGTCTGGATACGTCAATATTGAAGTCGCCTGTGACCACCATAGGAATTTTCTGCCTAGCATAGCTAGACAATCTGCGTGATATGAAGGACTTTCTCTGCTCCGCAGTTGTTCCTGGCGAAATATATATTGAAATTATAAGAATACTGGTATCCATTACCGTCACCATTGCTGCACAAATGTCACCGCAAGCGTCCTCGGCGTGTGCTTGTTGTTGGATGGTATAAGGAATAGCCATTATGGATGTCTTGTTCTTCTTGTATATGGCTACTCCACCAGCTCTCGTATCGGTACGCTTCGATTGGATGACGCAACTGTAGCCTTCTACCTCGACTGAAAAAGAATCGTCTAGCCAGGTTTCACTAAAGGCGAGGAAGTCTACGCTAGCTAAAATCCTATCTGTAGCGATATCCATTGCGTGGGCCTTCAAACTTTGTACATTGATACTTATCAACGTACTAGCAGGATCACTATTCGTTATAACCTCGCATAATTCATCACCAAGTGTACGCAAACGATGATTGCCTAATCGTTGCAGCTCATTTCGCAGGTCTTGCATTTTCGGTGAATTAGAACCCTTAGCGTGATGAAACTTGAAGGCATTGGTGGGATTAGTCAGGTAAAGACCCTGAAGCGATGAAACACGCGACAAACCAACGTATACCAGCTGCTGGTCCTGGCTCTTGTCGTAGTCATATACAATCTCAGAGAATGTGCCGCCCTGTGACTTGTGTACAGTCAGAGCACATGCACTCACGACTGGAAACTGGATACGCTTGCATTTGATGGTGCCGCTCAGTTTGATATTCGCAGATCGCTTCGAAATAGGAGTCCAATCAGATTGCAGGATACCGGGTCTAGAATAAACGGCTGGTCTTGACTTGATCCTCAAAGCAGCTCCAACAGCTTCGCTCTCGAACTTCATCCACAGCTTGGCAATATGTCGTCCGGAGTCATCCTCAACATGTTCAACGTATTTCAGCTCACCGATAGCGCCATTTACTACGCCATCTTCAACGTCGACATTGGTAGTTATCATATAAGGCATACCAACTGAAAGGCGTAGCAAATACGGCATGCCTCCTGTTTCCACGACGCTCAGCTTGTAAAGCTTAATACGAGAACTAGCGAGCTGATCAGCATTTTTGTATCCCGCAAACACATCGTCGGCAATGCAGTCTTGTGCATCATGTGCGTTTAATGTTTCGTTGTTGTATTGCTCTACATCCACGTTCCGATGATAAAGTCTAATTGCCCTTGGTGCGTTTTGTTTGCACCATTCGGCTGTGCGAAAACGACCCTCGATCAATTCGGTTTCTTCTGCGGTTAATCGCAAACCGTTGCCGATCTTGGTCAATATATCGGAAAATTTGATATCGGTTTGACGCATAACTGTTACCAGCGGGAAAAAGTCGAGCGATTGCCACAGGACAGCCCCGTGGAATGAGTTTCCACATGCCTTGTAGACGGGTCTTGCATTGACTGGCGGTAGTTGCCGTAAGTCTCCGCAGAATATTATATTAATTCCACCGAATGGATCATCGTAGTTTCCGGTTATATCTTGAAGGCGTGCGTGTATGGTGTTGAGTACATCTGCGCCAATCATGCTCACCTCATCTATGATAATAGCTTTAACATTGGTGAAAGCGTTGCGATAAAGTTGGAGTGTTTCGAAGCTTAGCTTTGAATTACTACGGCGTGACATTGTGATGCGAAATGCAGAATGCACGGTAGTTCCTCCAATGGCAACGGCTGCCTTTCCTGTCGAAGCACATGCTACGTAGGCATTCTTCTGTGAGTTATGAGCTTGACTGAAGCGGTTGAAGGTCTCCATAAGTACTCGCAGTGTAAATGTTTTACCGCATCCAGCCGGTCCAGTGAAGAATAATTGCATTGGTTTGCTATCGGTGAAGCTGTGTAGCGAATCGATTACGTGCAAAATTAAGTCGCGCTGTTCCGCATTGGTGGATCGTACCATATCGCAGTAATCTTGCTTCGACATGACGTTGGTTCGTTGTCTTATAACCGCTCTCAGTGTTCCAGTTGGTAATTGCTCAATGTCATCATCGTTTGGTTCCATGGCAATCGACTGTACAAACTCTTCATGTTTCTTAGTTGCGGTGTTCTCCTGTTCGCCAGCTTCTTCGTTCTCACAAGTGCGTAGATATTCCTCGACAGTTTGTTCCAAGTTCAATTCGCAGTCGTATTCTCTCCTTTTTCTCAGGATGTCTGCCTCGTGCGCATTATACAGCTGAAGAAACTTGTTTCCATCGAGAACATCGCATAATTCGTTTCTAAACGGTAAGAATAGAAGGACTGATTCGCGCTTGTACTCAACAAGTTCGTTCATGCTATAATTGCACCATCGTAATATTCGCGGTGAGCTTCGGGCTCTGTAGCTGTTTGTATTTCTACACTTGGTGAAGTTAGCAGCAAAATCAGCCAAGCAAACATAATCCAATCCGTCGCGCTCTTCATACTTCTGGATAATATTCTTTGTCCACACGTCAGTAGAATCTTCTCCAATTCCCTCGTCGTCCATCTGCTTGTGCTGCTTCCTGGTCCTGGTCCGTTCGTGAGGCCACATCGTTGGCAGAAACTCTATTTTTCTGCTGGCCTCAGACATTGGTAGACGAAGAAGGTACCATGCGGCTTCCTGGGCACACATCTCTACAGAGTTCAGCATTTTTAAACTAACCTTCTTCAGTAATGCCGTGTAGTCCTGATCAGGATACTGCTCTTGCAAAAGGATGAGCTCGCGGTGTAAACCACTTATGCCCCGATTCGATTTGTTGACGTAGTCAACCAAGTAACATGCACACGAGTACACGTCAAGGATAAACTGCAGATCCATGTTGGAACGCAGTTTCTCTGCAATCCAAGGATTGAAAGGGTTTGTCCAGAGTTCCGTCATTGAGCGCTTTAAGAAAATTGTTGGGCGCTGTATCGAAGAACGGAGCACATCGAGATATTCATCGGGAGTACATCTGCAATCTGCAAGAAACTCCTCTAGAGTGTCAAATGATTTTGTTTCCAGTGATTCCCGCATCTCTGCGGAGCGTCGGCGTAATCGTCCACGGCGACTGTCATCAGTTGTTAGCGGTACCAATGACCGTTCTTCATTCATTGGCCAGTATGGTATGTTGAATCGACACCGCTTCTCGTTGCGTTTATAGCAAGTACGCGTGTGCCCATGAACCTGTTTGCCATACGTTTCACGTAGATCCCCTACACTAATAGAACAAACTGTTCTGATTAGTTGTAGGGTGGCGGGCATATGCTCAGAAACCGTTTCACGAGGATCATTTGCAAGCCAAAGCATGATGTGTGCATGTGGACTGCCGCGGTGTTGAAATTCAATGCGCTTGAAAAAATCAATAACATAATGGCTGCCAAATGGACTGAATCTAGGTGAAGATAGAATATGCATTATGACATCAACGAGTTTATTGAAGAACAAACAACAAGTGGTTGGGTCGTCATTGACCAGTGTCGCTCGCTGATAGGCATTCAACTCACGCAATGGTTCTGTTAAATCGATGCCGTTATAATGATTTGAGAGCTTGTGCAGCTGTTTCAACAATAGTGGCCATTGAGTTTCGCTCGCGCTTAGCGTCAGAAACATTGTTGGCTTGCCCAGCTGTCGAATCATGGCGAAAAGGTCCTGTTTACGTCGATACCAATACTGCACTGAGTTTGGAATCGATTTCATAAACGACAGATTTCGTTCCATGAGATTCTCCAAGAAACTTTTGTCGCTCAGCTGGGCTCGCGTTATGTTTGCAGTTCCCATACATTTGTAGGTATGCTGCAATCCCTCAGTAACTCGAAGACGGAGAATTTTCATAGCCATATACAGTAAGTGATTCGGCTTGGCTCCACGTCTATCACTCCGTCTCAGCTCACTGGTGGCCTTCATGAAGGGTGTTACGTGAACGCCAGCTTTGAATTTTCTTGGATATCCCAAATAGATATCTGGAAAAGACAGCTCTTCAGCGTTTTCATCGTAAACAATCGACATCGGCCTCTTGTTTTGAGCCGGAGCAATTTCCAGACATTTATCTTCATTCCATAACAGCGTTTGTTGCTGACCAGCAAACAACTCGACATCGTTGGTTGCTTCAATGACCTCCAATTCTATCATACTCATTTCTTGAGATGAACTAGATTGTTGGTCCGCACCAAAAGCTGTTAGTCGATCCTCGCACAGAGATATTCCTTCCCGTTTATATAATGGTGTGGTGACTAAATATTTAAGCCAAGCCTTCACGACCGACTTCTTGACGAATCCAGACAAGTAATTTGATTTATGTATTAGATGTTTTTTAATTGATACATTAAAAGCGTAATCGTCTTCAAGCTGACGAGGAAGCACCCGAACCATCTCATCTACATCTACTGGAACATTGATGACCTGCCCAATGATGGTGTAACTGCCTACAATTTCGGATAATACTTCATAAAAAGGAAAAATTGCCAAAGTGCAACCTCATAACACACCTTGTGCCTGGCGCAGACGACGAATCTGCATAAACGGCAGTCGTGGTGAAATCAGCCTTTCGCTAATCGGATCCAAGGGCGGAAGATCTGGTGGACAGCTTGGGTACTTGAATCCGTTCGACGTGGACAGATTTGGTACTGTACCTCGCTGCAAACTGCTACGACAGGTCTGGCATAACTTGAATCCCGCAACTGACTCAAAGTCTCCAGCCTCCAACAGCACTCTCCTTCCTTGCTCTGTGATTGACTTCAGATCGTTGGTGAACCAAAGTCTATCACACACGCTACATGCAACCCCGAATTCATTATCAATGAACCTTTCGCGAAATTCGCGATCAGCTCTCGCAAAACCTGTCCCATCTTGTGTTTGACACGATGGGTTAATTTCTGTAATTTTTCATTAACGCAAATTTTTATTGTCAGATTCACATTTATTATAATAGCTTACCCTGACTTATTAGTGCAGGAATTTGAATGTGCTCGATCTGCAAAGAACGAGATGGAACGATTCCTGCAAAGTTCAACAAAGTTTTCAGTAACGCAAATTTATTATCAACTTGATATTTATTATAATATCTTACCCTGACTTATTAGTGCAGGAATTTGAATGGGCTCGCTCTGCAAAGAACGAGATGGAACGATTCCTGCAAAGTTCAACAAAGTTGGATTATTTTGTGTTTAGAAAGTTAGTCTAAATCATTCAGACCAACGCTAAGAGAATAGACTTGTATGGTTAATAAAATTTGGATAGAATTTTCAAAATAAAATTATTGGTCGGGAGACAAAAATTTTATTTAATGAGTACAATAATATTTATTAATTGCTTAAATGAAACATATCGTTCTCTTTTTTGTTAATTACCTGATAGAAATTTAAACAAAATAATTGAAAATAAATTTATTTGATTGAAATTAAAAGTTCATTGCAATGCATTGCTATTTTAATGAAAATGAAAAAAACATTAGAAGTCTTTGTAAACTCCAAATATGTATCCTAATTTACTCCATATGTATTAATTGTGTAACTCAATCGAAGTCATTCAAAGTTACTACAAAAATTCCTGTTGCCAGAAGCAAAGAAATAATCAGCATATTATATAGTGTGGGGCATTCCTCTATAAGAGATTCAAGGAGATGAAAAGCTCCTTCAATATGCTATCAATTTTATTGAACAATTCTCGACAAACATATGATTAGGGCGTGTAAATCAACTGTAAAAATTCACTTAAAGTTGAAATTTCGGACAAATCGTTACTGGTCAATCACAGATATTTGTAGTAAACAAAAGAGAATAGTTGTATCTTACGTTAACTGCTGTGAACTGTTACGGTTTGTCCCGAATTATATATATATATATATATATATATATATATATATATATATATATATATATATATATATATATATATATATATATATATATATATATATATATATATATATATATATATATATATATATATATATATATATATATATATATATATATATATATATATATATATATATATATTGCCGTAAGAAATTACTCCTATTTCGTTGAAGTCGCAGCAATGCGCGACGGGTATTAGATATTAAAACTTGGAATTTCGGAAAAAATATAATATTGTAGTTGTAAAATGGATATACATTTGACGCGGAAAAAATATGGGAACAGTTTGTAGTTTATTGAAATACTTCCAAATTCTAAAATAAAATCTAAAAAAACTGTTTGTGCCCATACATTATAACCATTACTTTCCACTAAGAATAGTTGAAACTCTTTCACTCACAATTCTCTGTTTCACTCGTTTTGACAACATTTTCCCAACTCATGTTCAAAATATGGAAAAGCGCACCCTATCATATAACGTAAGCAGAAACGACAAATTATTCAATTATCGGTGGTTTGTTTACATGGGAGTTATGTGAGTTCAAATTCAACAGTTGAGCACCCGTTGTATTCGTTCTCATAAAACTGACGAAGTAAACAAACCACCAAGAATTGTCAAACACGAACTTCATTCATCATGAGTTCATTCGTGTTGTCATCCTGTAGAACTCAATTAACGAGAGAACAACAACGAAAAAACTAATCAAAGTAGATCCTGTCACAATATAAGCAATTATAATGATCATTTTATATGATTTACCAGTATTTGAAAACCGTTACCTAAATATTTAGTGAAATGCATATACATTTTTATATATATATATATATATATATATATATATATATATATATATATATATATATATATATATATATATATATATATATATATATATATATATATATATATATATATATATATATATATATATATATATATATATATATATATATATATATATATATATATATATATATATATATATACAAAATTAAATGAATAATACGGATTTTTGACTGAATGTTTTCTGTTCATCACGAATCGCATCAGGTTATTTTAAGCTGTCAAAGAGGAGTTTCGATTTTTCACCTCAACATTATTATTCAATTATATCATAACATACAAAATTTAATCAATAAAAGTATTTGCAATGCTAATTCAATCCATCAATTCTTGTTAAATATATGTATATATATTTTTATTCCATGTTATGCTCCATTAAACCTTTAATATATAATACTTTTCAATATTTCTTTCCGTATTAAGACCATTTTATGGGCCAAAAATTCGACGATTAATCATAAATCATAAATACGGGAACATAGAATTGATGTGTTGAACAAGCGTTGTCAATTATATTACATTACGAAGAGTTAGTTTTCACCGAATGTATTTAATTAGAACTGAATTTGTTCAAGCGCAGTCGTGTGGAAACTCAATTCGACGTAATGCAGAATATAAAATAATACCTTGATAACTGACATCCACGTCTAGAAAGATGCCCTCAATTGCGACAGACACACGCATGATGTGGTTAGCGCTTCTATCCGCATTCGTATTGATATCGATACCTGCGACCAACTGAGAACTCCTATCCGTTTCAGTGCCGGAACCAGAAACATCAGTCTCTCTCGCAAGCTTTTTCCGTTGCCGATACTGCCTCATGCGTTCAGCATCGGACACTGCATTCCTTGGCGGTTCTTCCGCGTTCACTACCACTTTTTCGCGCTTTCTTTTGTTGCACGTCGCAACGTATTTGTCTCGCATGTGCTTAGACATCTCAATTTTTTTACACTCGATTCAAATAGTACGACAGCTTTTATAGCTTCCGAGCCACAAGAGAAGCATATCGAGAAGCTTAAAGAAGGATGGACTTTCATTGTACTGTGGTCGAGTATAAAAGACACAACTCAGCATTTTTGTTACCATCAGTCTGTTTGCATCATCGCAAGGCTTCGCACATGATATGAGCCGCTTTTCGAATGCCGTTTCGGAGGGAATGAAACCCGTTACAAAGTATACCAGCTCGCAATAATTTTTGGTATTGATCCAAAATCATATCGGGTTTTGTCAGTGCTAGCAAATTGATTCCTAGAGTTAAATTAAATTTTCTTACATAACAATTATGTATTCGTCCTAATGAGGACGGTTTGCAAATAACTGGTGATGCAGGAGGAGAATTCTTTGAAACGATTCAAGCCTTGCCGCCGATTAGCTTCTGCTGCGTACACACATACGAACGTTCCCCGTTCGCAGCTCATGTCGAATGAGATTGCCACATTCACTGATTTTCTAGGACTTGCAAAAACCTACGGGTTTGTAGATTAATTTGATAAACATTTGCTTATATGAATCACTGGTACATGTACAGCAAACTTGACGCAAACTCAATGCAAGTTATTAAAAGGAACTTTCTAATTCAATTCTTTTCCATTATGTTTTCATCCTAAAAAGAACGGTTTGCAGATAACTATGTTTGGTGATATCAGGCGAGAATCCTTTCTAAAGATTCGAACCTTGCCCGAATTCGCTTCTGCTGCGTACATACACGAACGTTCCCCTTTCGCAGCTCACATCGAATGAGCATTGTATATCGCAATGCGATCTCTTTTATAAACTTCTTAGTGCAGATGGTAGTCCATCCCTTTGTGCGACAAATGGAAATATTTTCATCATTCTCTTTGGCGTGGCTTTCGCTTAGTAGCAGGGTTGCCACATTCACTAATGTTCTAGAAAGATTTGCATTGTAGATTAATTCGATAAACATTGGTTTATATGTGTCACTGCTAAAGTACAGCAGACTTGACAGGCGCAAACTCAATGCAAGTTATTAAATGGAACTTTCTAATTCAATTCTTTCTCCATTATGTTTTCATCCTAAAAAGAACGGTTTGCAGATAACTATGTTTGGTGATACCAGACGAGTACATACACCAGATGCGTACATACACGAACGTTCCCCTTTCGCAGCTCACATCGAATGAGCATTGTATATCGCAATGCGATCTCTTTTATAAACTTCTTAGTGCAGATGGTAGTCCATCCCTTTGTGCGACAAATGAAAATATTTTCATCATTCTTTTTGGCGTGGCATTCGCTTAGTAGCAGGGTTGCCACATTCACTAATGTTCTAGAAAGATTTGCATTGTAGATTAATTCGATAAACATTGGTTTATATGTGTCACTGCTAAAGTACAGCAGACTTGACAGGCGCAAACTCAATGCAAGTTATTAAATGGAACTTTCTAATTCAATTCTTTCTCCATTATGTTTTCATCCTAAAAAGAACGGTTTGCAGATAACTATGTTTGGTGATACCAGACGAGTACATACACCAGATGCGTACATACACGAACGTTCCCCTTTCGCAGCTCACATCGAATGAGCATTGTATCGCAATGCGATCTCTTTTATAAACTTCTTAGTGCAGATGGTAGTCCATCCCTTTGTGCGACAAATGAAAATATTTTCATCATTCTCTTTGGCGTGGCTTTCGCTTAGTAGAAGGGTTGCCATTGTAGATTAATTCGATAAACATTGGTTTATATGTGTCATTGATAAAGTACAGCAGACCTGACAGGCGCAAACTCAATCCAAGTTATTAAAAGGAGCTTTCTAATTAAATTCTTTCTCCGTTATATTTTCATCCTAATAAGAACGGTTTGCAGATAACTATTTTGGTGATACCAGACGAGTACATACACCAGATGCGTACATACACGAACGTTCCCCTTTCGCAGCTCACATCGAATGAGCATTGTATATCGCAATGCGATCTCTTTTATAAACTTCTTAGTGCAGATGGTAGTCCATCCCTTTGTGCGACAAATGAAAATATTTTCATCATTCTTTTTGGCGTGGCATTCGCTTAGTAGCAGGGTTTCCACATTCACTAATGTTATAGAAAGATTTGCAAAAACCTACGGGTTTGTAGATTAATTCGATTAACATTGGTTTATATGTGTCACTGCTAAAGTACAGCAGACTTGACAGGCGCAAACTCAATGCAAGTTATTAAATGGAACTTTCTAATTCAATTCTTTCTCCATTATGTTTTCATCCTAAAAAGAACGGTTTACAGATAACTATGTTTGGTGATACCAGACGAGTACATACACCAGATGCGTACATACACGAACGCTCCCCTTTCGCAGCTCACATCGAATGAGCATTGTATATCGCAATGCGATCTCTTTTATAAACTTCTTAGTGCAGATGGTAGTCCATCCCTTTGTGCGACAAATGAAAATATTTTCATCATTCTCTTTGGCGTGGCTTTCGCTTAGTAGAAGGGTTGCCATTGTAGATTAATTCGATAAACATTGGTTTATATGTGTCATTGATAAAGTACAGCAGACTTGACAGGCGCAAACTCAATCCAAGTTATTAAAAGGAGCTTTCTAATTAAATTCTTTCTCCGTTATATTTTCATCCTAATAAGAACGGTTTGCAGATAACTATTTTTGGTGATACCAGACGAGTACATACACCAGATGCGTACATACACGAACGTTCCCCTTTCGCAGCTCACATCGAATGAGCATTGTATATCGCAATGCGATCTCTTTTATAAACTTCTTAGTGCAGATGGTAGTCCATCCCTTTGTGCGACAAATGAAAATATTTTCATCATTCTTTTTGGCGTGGCATTCGCTTAGTACCAGGGTTTCCACATTCACTAATGTTCTAGAAAGAAATGCAAAAACCACCATTCAAAGCACGGCTAATTAATGCTTTTACAAAATCATTTCTATCAAAATTTACGGTAAAATCTACGGAATCTACTACCCAATTGTTTTAATTATTTCCCAACAAATCGCGCAAAAATCTGTTCCGTACAGCACAGCGCAAATAATTGACGTTGGAAAACAAATCGGCAACTTCAGCTGCCAAACACTTAGAAACGATCGAAGCATTTTTCCGTTAATATCACTTTTCTGACTCAAATTTTTTATTGGTTTTATCGCACATTTTTCGGATATTATTATAGAAAATAACTAACCCGATAAGAGGGAAGTTATTTTCCAAAGCACGAAATGGAAATTTCAATTGTAATTCTGAGAACGATTTTGTGGTCCTAATAAGGACCGTTTGTTGTGAATATTATTTTGCCGTTTCCCGCTCGGCATGATGATTATTCGCGTGGCATGGATAGCGCACAGATTGGTATCTTTCAACAAACTAACCAGGCAGGCCTCGCTGGCTTCTTAGAGGGCCATTACGGCTGAGCTCCGGAAGAGTAGGTTTTGAAATGCTGTGCAATCTCACAGACCAGGCACTGGAAGAGCAGCTTGCGAATTAGTAACTCTGTCCACTTCTGAGAGCGATGAATTTCACGCAGGGCGACGACAGTTCTTGGTTGGCAGCGATAAGGCAGTAGCTATGATTTGGTTGGTGGTCAAAATGCAGCTTCTCGTTGAGCAGCACACGTACGTGCGTTCTGCTCTGTAGCTTACACACGTCTGGCTTTAAGTAAAACTGTGACACCCATATTTATAGGTTCTAGCATTAATGTTGATTCGCATTAAAAGTAGTTTTTGAACTTTTTAAACAAGTTTTACATAGCAAACAAGGTATCAATAGCAAGCGTTGAACGTTTTCCTTTCGATTTATGAAACAAAATTAGTAATTCCTTTCGTAGGAGAAAAGTTATTAGAGTTCAAAGTGTACGTAACGCATCCGTTTCGAAAATTTTGAAATGACACCCAGTATAGTAAAGAAAGACGTAAGTCCTACGTCAAAACATTAGAAGTCTTTGTAAACTCCAAATATGTATCCTAATTTACTCCATATGTATTAATTGTGTAACTCAATCGAAGTCATTCAAAGTTACTACAAAAATTCCTGTTGCCAGAAGCAAAGAAATAATCAGCATATTATATAGTGTGGGGCATTCCTCTATAAGAGATTCAAGGAGATGAAAAGCTCCTTCAATATGCTATCAATTTTATTGAACAATTCTCGACAAACATATGATTAGGGCGTGTAAATCAACTGTAAAAATTCACTTAAAGTTGAAATTTCGGACAAATCGTTACTGGTCAATCACAGATATTTGTAGTAAACAAAAGAGAATAGTTGTATCTTACGTTAACTGCTGTGAACTGTTACGGTTTGTCCCGAATTATATATATATATATATATATATATATATATATATATATATATATATATATATATATATATATATATATATATATATATATATATATATATATATATATATATATATATATATATATATATATATATATATATATATATATATATATATATATATATATATATATATATATATTGCCGTAAGAAATTACTCCTATTTCGTTGAAGTCGCAGCAATGCGCGACGGGTATTAGATATTAAAACTTGGAATTTCGGAAAAAATATAATATTGTAGTTGTAAAATGGATATACATTTGACGCGGAAAAAATATGGGAACAGTTTGTAGTTTATTGAAATACTTCCAAATTCTAAAATAAAATCTAAAAACTAGGAGTGGGTAATGTCCGGGACATAACCGCGGTGTTGACGTAGGACTAAACTTAGGCATATCATATGACATTCATGGATACTTTGAACCAATGCACTTTTTGAATGAATGTTTACTGGAAATTTCAAAATAAATTCTTTGTAACATTTTTGGGGTCCTGAAAAGGACCGTTTAATGTTTTGTGGTCCTAAAAAGGACCGTTTTGTGTTTTGTGGTCCTGAAAAGGACCGTTTTGCGTGAAGACTGATCCGCGTAAGGCTGACTATCACCAGGCGTCGTTATTCGTGATGGATTTGGTGGTTTGTTGTCCTAATCTGAAAATAAATATTTATTATATGTGTCCTATGTGCATTTGTATGCAACTTTTCTTTTCAAGTTCCGATGCTTTGAAAATTAACTTACCTTTGGGCTGGGCCATTTCGACGACCGTAATTGTCGTTGCAAGTTTTGATCGTCTCATTCCAGCGAGGGTTTTAAGATGCAGATTATGGTTCGGGTGCTTCTATTGATAGTACAGATAATATTGGTCTATGATATGAAAAATAAGAACAATATCGCGTGCATTCCGCGCTTAAATTATGCGTAAATATTAAATCTAATACCGAACCACCAAGTGTGGTTGCCTCATTCGTTCGCGTAGCTACACTTAATTGGAAAAATATATCCATAAAATCAATAAAATCTTTGTTTTCTTGTCTGGATACGTCAATATTGAAGTCGCCTGTGACCACCATAGGAATTTTCTGCCTAGCATAGCTAGACAATCTGCGTGATATGAAGGACTTTCTCTGCTCCGCAGTTGTTCCTGGCGAAATATATATTGAAATTATAAGAATACTGGTATCCATTACCGTCACCATTGCTGCACAAATGTCACCGCAAGCGTCCTCGGCGTGTGCTTGTTGTTGGATGGTATAAGGAATAGCCATTATGGATGTCTTGTTCTTCTTGTATATGGCTACTCCACCAGCTCTCGTATCGGTACGCTTCGATTGGATGACGCAACTGTAGCCTTCTACCTCGACTGAAAAAGAATCGTCTAGCCAGGTTTCACTAAAGGCGAGGAAGTCTACGCTAGCTAAAATCCTATCTGTAGCGATATCCATTGCGTGGGCCTTCAAACTTTGTACATTGATACTTATCAACGTACTAGCAGGATCACTATTCGTTATAACCTCGCATAATTCATCACCAAGTGTACGCAAACGATGATTGCCTAATCGTTGCAGCTCATTTCGCAGGTCTTGCATTTTCGGTGAATTAGAACCCTTAGCGTGATGAAACTTGAAGGCATTGGTGGGATTAGTCAGGTAAAGACCCTGAAGCGATGAAACACGCGACAAACCAACGTATACCAGCTGCTGGTCCTGGCTCTTGTCGTAGTCATATACAATCTCAGAGAATGTGCCGCCCTGTGACTTGTGTACAGTCAGAGCACATGCACTCACGACTGGAAACTGGATACGCTTGCATTTGATGGTGCCGCTCAGTTTGATATTCGCAGATCGCTTCGAAATAGGAGTCCAATCAGATTGCAGGATACCGGGTCTAGAATAAACGGCTGGTCTTGACTTGATCCTCAAAGCAGCTCCAACAGCTTCGCTCTCGAACTTCATCCACAGCTTGGCAATATGTCGTCCGGAGTCATCCTCAACATGTTCAACGTATTTCAGCTCACCGATAGCGCCATTTACTACGCCATCTTCAACGTCGACATTGGTAGTTATCATATAAGGCATACCAACTGAAAGGCGTAGCAAATACGGCATGCCTCCTGTTTCCACGACGCTCAGCTTGTAAAGCTTAATACGAGAACTAGCGAGCTGATCAGCATTTTTGTATCCCGCAAACACATCGTCGGCAATGCAGTCTTGTGCATCATGTGCGTTTAATGTTTCGTTGTTGTATTGCTCTACATCCACGTTCCGATGATAAAGTCTAATTGCCCTTGGTGCGTTTTGTTTGCACCATTCGGCTGTGCGAAAACGACCCTCGATCAATTCGGTTTCTTCTGCGGTTAATCGCAAACCGTTGCCGATCTTGGTCAATATATCGGAAAATTTGATATCGGTTTGACGCATAACTGTTACCAGCGGGAAAAAGTCGAGCGATTGCCACAGGACAGCCCCGTGGAATGAGTTTCCACATGCCTTGTAGACGGGTCTTGCATTGACTGGCGGTAGTTGCCGTAAGTCTCCGCAGAATATTATATTAATTCCACCGAATGGATCATCGTAGTTTCCGGTTATATCTTGAAGGCGTGCGTGTATGGTGTTGAGTACATCTGCGCCAATCATGCTCACCTCATCTATGATAATAGCTTTAACATTGGTGAAAGCGTTGCGATAAAGTTGGAGTGTTTCGAAGCTTAGCTTTGAATTACTACGGCGTGACATTGTGATGCGAAATGCAGAATGCACGGTAGTTCCTCCAATGGCAACGGCTGCCTTTCCTGTCGAAGCACATGCTACGTAGGCATTCTTCTGTGAGTTATGAGCTTGACTGAAGCGGTTGAAGGTCTCCATAAGTACTCGCAGTGTAAATGTTTTACCGCATCCAGCCGGTCCAGTGAAGAATAATTGCATTGGTTTGCTATCGGTGAAGCTGTGTAGCGAATCGATTACGTGCAAAATTAAGTCGCGCTGTTCCGCATTGGTGGATCGTACCATATCGCAGTAATCTTGCTTCGACATGACGTTGGTTCGTTGTCTTATAACCGCTCTCAGTGTTCCAGTTGGTAATTGCTCAATGTCATCATCGTTTGGTTCCATGGCAATCGACTGTACAAACTCTTCATGTTTCTTAGTTGCGGTGTTCTCCTGTTCGCCAGCTTCTTCGTTCTCACAAGTGCGTAGATATTCCTCGACAGTTTGTTCCAAGTTCAATTCGCAGTCGTATTCTCTCCTTTTTCTCAGGATGTCTGCCTCGTGCGCATTATACAGCTGAAGAAACTTGTTTCCATCGAGAACATCGCATAATTCGTTTCTAAACGGTAAGAATAGAAGGACTGATTCGCGCTTGTACTCAACAAGTTCGTTCATGCTATAATTGCACCATCGTAATATTCGCGGTGAGCTTCGGGCTCTGTAGCTGTTTGTATTTCTACACTTGGTGAAGTTAGCAGCAAAATCAGCCAAGCAAACATAATCCAATCCGTCGCGCTCTTCATACTTCTGGATAATATTCTTTGTCCACACGTCAGTAGAATCTTCTCCAATTCCCTCGTCGTCCATCTGCTTGTGCTGCTTCCTGGTCCTGGTCCGTTCGTGAGGCCACATCGTTGGCAGAAACTCTATTTTTCTGCTGGCCTCAGACATTGGTAGACGAAGAAGGTACCATGCGGCTTCCTGGGCACACATCTCTACAGAGTTCAGCATTTTTAAACTAACCTTCTTCAGTAATGCCGTGTAGTCCTGATCAGGATACTGCTCTTGCAAAAGGATGAGCTCGCGGTGTAAACCACTTATGCCCCGATTCGATTTGTTGACGTAGTCAACCAAGTAACATGCACACGAGTACACGTCAAGGATAAACTGCAGATCCATGTTGGAACGCAGTTTCTCTGCAATCCAAGGATTGAAAGGGTTTGTCCAGAGTTCCGTCATTGAGCGCTTTAAGAAAATTGTTGGGCGCTGTATCGAAGAACGGAGCACATCGAGATATTCATCGGGAGTACATCTGCAATCTGCAAGAAACTCCTCTAGAGTGTCAAATGATTTTGTTTCCAGTGATTCCCGCATCTCTGCGGAGCGTCGGCGTAATCGTCCACGGCGACTGTCATCAGTTGTTAGCGGTACCAATGACCGTTCTTCATTCATTGGCCAGTATGGTATGTTGAATCGACACCGCTTCTCGTTGCGTTTATAGCAAGTACGCGTGTGCCCATGAACCTGTTTGCCATACGTTTCACGTAGATCCCCTACACTAATAGAACAAACTGTTCTGATTAGTTGTAGGGTGGCGGGCATATGCTCAGAAACCGTTTCACGAGGATCATTTGCAAGCCAAAGCATGATGTGTGCATGTGGACTGCCGCGGTGTTGAAATTCAATGCGCTTGAAAAAATCAATAACATAATGGCTGCCAAATGGACTGAATCTAGGTGAAGATAGAATATGCATTATGACATCAACGAGTTTATTGAAGAACAAACAACAAGTGGTTGGGTCGTCATTGACCAGTGTCGCTCGCTGATAGGCATTCAACTCACGCAATGGTTCTGTTAAATCGATGCCGTTATAATGATTTGAGAGCTTGTGCAGCTGTTTCAACAATAGTGGCCATTGAGTTTCGCTCGCGCTTAGCGTCAGAAACATTGTTGGCTTGCCCAGCTGTCGAATCATGGCGAAAAGGTCCTGTTTACGTCGATACCAATACTGCACTGAGTTTGGAATCGATTTCATAAACGACAGATTTCGTTCCATGAGATTCTCCAAGAAACTTTTGTCGCTCAGCTGGGCTCGCGTTATGTTTGCAGTTCCCATACATTTGTAGGTATGCTGCAATCCCTCAGTAACTCGAAGACGGAGAATTTTCATAGCCATATACAGTAAGTGATTCGGCTTGGCTCCACGTCTATCACTCCGTCTCAGCTCACTGGTGGCCTTCATGAAGGGTGTTACGTGAACGCCAGCTTTGAATTTTCTTGGATATCCCAAATAGATATCTGGAAAAGACAGCTCTTCAGCGTTTTCATCGTAAACAATCGACATCGGCCTCTTGTTTTGAGCCGGAGCAATTTCCAGACATTTATCTTCATTCCATAACAGCGTTTGTTGCTGACCAGCAAACAACTCGACATCGTTGGTTGCTTCAATGACCTCCAATTCTATCATACTCATTTCTTGAGATGAACTAGATTGTTGGTCCGCACCAAAAGCTGTTAGTCGATCCTCGCACAGAGATATTCCTTCCCGTTTATATAATGGTGTGGTGACTAAATATTTAAGCCAAGCCTTCACGACCGACTTCTTGACGAATCCAGACAAGTAATTTGATTTATGTATTAGATGTTTTTTAATTGATACATTAAAAGCGTAATCGTCTTCAAGCTGACGAGGAAGCACCCGAACCATCTCATCTACATCTACTGGAACATTGATGACCTGCCCAATGATGGTGTAACTGCCTACAATTTCGGATAATACTTCATAAAAAGGAAAAATTGCCAAAGTGCAACCTCATAACACACCTTGTGCCTGGCGCAGACGACGAATCTGCATAAACGGCAGTCGTGGTGAAATCAGCCTTTCGCTAATCGGATCCAAGGGCGGAAGATCTGGTGGACAGCTTGGGTACTTGAATCCGTTCGACGTGGACAGATTTGGTACTGTACCTCGCTGCAAACTGCTACGACAGGTCTGGCATAACTTGAATCCCGCAACTGACTCAAAGTCTCCAGCCTCCAACAGCACTCTCCTTCCTTGCTCTGTGATTGACTTCAGATCGTTGGTGAACCAAAGTCTATCACACACGCTACATGCAACCCCGAATTCATTATCAATGAACCTTTCGCGAAATTCGCGATCAGCTCTCGCAAAACCTGTCCCATCTTGTGTTTGACACGATGGGTTAATTTCTGTAATTTTTCATTAACGCAAATTTTTATTGTCAGATTCACATTTATTATAATAGCTTACCCTGACTTATTAGTGCAGGAATTTGAATGTGCTCGATCTGCAAAGAACGAGATGGAACGATTCCTGCAAAGTTCAACAAAGTTTTCAGTAACGCAAATTTATTATCAACTTGATATTTATTATAATATCTTACCCTGACTTATTAGTGCAGGAATTTGAATGGGCTCGCTCTGCAAAGAACGAGATGGAACGATTCCTGCAAAGTTCAACAAAGTTGGATTATTTTGTGTTTAGAAAGTTAGTCTAAATCATTCAGACCAACGCTAAGAGAATAGACTTGTATGGTTAATAAAATTTGGATAGAATTTTCAAAATAAAATTATTGGTCGGGAGACAAAAATTTTATTTAATGAGTACAATAATATTTATTAATTGCTTAAATGAAACATATCGTTCTCTTTTTTGTTAATTACCTGATAGAAATTTAAACAAAATAATTGAAAATAAATTTATTTGATTGAAATTAAAAGTTCATTGCAATGCATTGCTATTTTAATGAAAATGAAAAAAACATTAGAAGTCTTTGTAAACTCCAAATATGTATCCTAATTTACTCCATATGTATTAATTGTGTAACTCAATCGAAGTCATTCAAAGTTACTACAAAAATTCCTGTTGCCAGAAGCAAAGAAATAATCAGCATATTATATAGTGTGGGGCATTCCTCTATAAGAGATTCAAGGAGATGAAAAGCTCCTTCAATATGCTATCAATTTTATTGAACAATTCTCGACAAACATATGATTAGGGCGTGTAAATCAACTGTAAAAATTCACTTAAAGTTGAAATTTCGGACAAATCGTTACTGGTCAATCACAGATATTTGTAGTAAACAAAAGAGAATAGTTGTATCTTACGTTAACTGCTGTGAACTGTTACGGTTTGTCCCGAATTATATATATATATATATATATATATATATATATATATATATATATATATATATATATATATATATATATATATATATATATATATATATATATATATATATATATATATATATATATATATATATATATATATATATATATATATATATATATATATATATATATATATATTGCCGTAAGAAATTACTCCTATTTCGTTGAAGTCGCAGCAATGCGCGACGGGTATTAGATATTAAAACTTGGAATTTCGGAAAAAATATAATATTGTAGTTGTAAAATGGATATACATTTGACGCGGAAAAAATATGGGAACAGTTTGTAGTTTATTGAAATACTTCCAAATTCTAAAATAAAATCTAAAAAAACTGTTTGTGCCCATACATTATAACCATTACTTTCCACTAAGAATAGTTGAAACTCTTTCACTCACAATTCTCTGTTTCACTCGTTTTGACAACATTTTCCCAACTCATGTTCAAAATATGGAAAAGCGCACCCTATCATATAACGTAAGCAGAAACGACAAATTATTCAATTATCGGTGGTTTGTTTACATGGGAGTTATGTGAGTTCAAATTCAACAGTTGAGCACCCGTTGTATTCGTTCTCATAAAACTGACGAAGTAAACAAACCACCAAGAATTGTCAAACACGAACTTCATTCATCATGAGTTCATTCGTGTTGTCATCCTGTAGAACTCAATTAACGAGAGAACAACAACGAAAAAACTAATCAAAGTAGATCCTGTCACAATATAAGCAATTATAATGATCATTTTATATGATTTACCAGTATTTGAAAACCGTTACCTAAATATTTAGTGAAATGCATATACATTTTTATATATATATATATATATATATATATATATATATATATATATATATATATATATATATATATATATATATATATATATATATATATATATATATATATATATATATATATATATATATATATATATATATATATATATATATATATATATATATATATATATATATATATATATACAAAATTAAATGAATAATACGGATTTTTGACTGAATGTTTTCTGTTCATCACGAATCGCATCAGGTTATTTTAAGCTGTCAAAGAGGAGTTTCGATTTTTCACCTCAACATTATTATTCAATTATATCATAACATACAAAATTTAATCAATAAAAGTATTTGCAATGCTAATTCAATCCATCAATTCTTGTTAAATATATGTATATATATTTTTATTCCATGTTATGCTCCATTAAACCTTTAATATATAATACTTTTCAATATTTCTTTCCGTATTAAGACCATTTTATGGGCCAAAAATTCGACGATTAATCATAAATCATAAATACGGGAACATAGAATTGATGTGTTGAACAAGCGTTGTCAATTATATTACATTACGAAGAGTTAGTTTTCACCGAATGTATTTAATTAGAACTGAATTTGTTCAAGCGCAGTCGTGTGGAAACTCAATTCGACGTAATGCAGAATATAAAATAATACCTTGATAACTGACATCCACGTCTAGAAAGATGCCCTCAATTGCGACAGACACACGCATGATGTGGTTAGCGCTTCTATCCGCATTCGTATTGATATCGATACCTGCGACCAACTGAGAACTCCTATCCGTTTCAGTGCCGGAACCAGAAACATCAGTCTCTCTCGCAAGCTTTTTCCGTTGCCGATACTGCCTCATGCGTTCAGCATCGGACACTGCATTCCTTGGCGGTTCTTCCGCGTTCACTACCACTTTTTCGCGCTTTCTTTTGTTGCACGTCGCAACGTATTTGTCTCGCATGTGCTTAGACATCTTTCAAAATCAATTTTTTTACACTCGATTCAAATAGTACGACAGCTTTTATAGCTTCCGAGCCACAAGAGAAGCATATCGAGAAGCTTAAAGAAGGATGGACTTTCATTGTACTGTGGTCGAGTATAAAAGACACAACTCAGCATTTTTGTTACCATCAGTCTGTTTGCATCATCGCAAGGCTTCGCACATGATATGAGCCGCTTTTCGAATGCCGTTTCGGAGGGAATGAAACCCGTTACAAAGTATACCAGCTCGCAATAATTTTTGGTATTGATCCAAAATCATATCGGGTTTTGTCAGTGCTAGCAAATTGATTCCTAGAGTTAAATTAAATTTTCTTACATAACAATTATGTATTCGTCCTAATGAGGACGGTTTGCAAATAACTGGTGATGCAGGAGGAGAATTCTTTGAAACGATTCAAGCCTTGCCGCCGATTAGCTTCTGCTGCGTACACACATACGAACGTTCCCCGTTCGCAGCTCATGTCGAATGAGATTGCCACATTCACTGATTTTCTAGGACTTGCAAAAACCTACGGGTTTGTAGATTAATTTGATAAACATTTGCTTATATGAATCACTGGTACATGTACAGCAAACTTGACGCAAACTCAATGCAAGTTATTAAAAGGAACTTTCTAATTCAATTCTTTTCCATTATGTTTTCATCCTAAAAAGAACGGTTTGCAGATAACTATGTTTGGTGATATCAGGCGAGAATCCTTTCTAAAGATTCGAACCTTGCCCGAATTCGCTTCTGCTGCGTACATACACGAACGTTCCCCTTTCGCAGCTCACATCGAATGAGCATTGTATATCGCAATGCGATCTCTTTTATAAACTTCTTAGTGCAGATGGTAGTCCATCCCTTTGTGCGACAAATGGAAATATTTTCATCATTCTCTTTGGCGTGGCTTTCGCTTAGTAGCAGGGTTGCCACATTCACTAATGTTCTAGAAAGATTTGCATTGTAGATTAATTCGATAAACATTGGTTTATATGTGTCACTGCTAAAGTACAGCAGACTTGACAGGCGCAAACTCAATGCAAGTTATTAAATGGAACTTTCTAATTCAATTCTTTCTCCATTATGTTTTCATCCTAAAAAGAACGGTTTGCAGATAACTATGTTTGGTGATACCAGACGAGTACATACACCAGATGCGTACATACACGAACGTTCCCCTTTCGCAGCTCACATCGAATGAGCATTGTATATCGCAATGCGATCTCTTTTATAAACTTCTTAGTGCAGATGGTAGTCCATCCCTTTGTGCGACAAATGAAAATATTTTCATCATTCTTTTTGGCGTGGCATTCGCTTAGTAGCAGGGTTGCCACATTCACTAATGTTCTAGAAAGATTTGCATTGTAGATTAATTCGATAAACATTGGTTTATATGTGTCACTGCTAAAGTACAGCAGACTTGACAGGCGCAAACTCAATGCAAGTTATTAAATGGAACTTTCTAATTCAATTCTTTCTCCATTATGTTTTCATCCTAAAAAGAACGGTTTGCAGATAACTATGTTTGGTGATACCAGACGAGTACATACACCAGATGCGTACATACACGAACGTTCCCCTTTCGCAGCTCACATCGAATGAGCATTGTATCGCAATGCGATCTCTTTTATAAACTTCTTAGTGCAGATGGTAGTCCATCCCTTTGTGCGACAAATGAAAATATTTTCATCATTCTCTTTGGCGTGGCTTTCGCTTAGTAGAAGGGTTGCCATTGTAGATTAATTCGATAAACATTGGTTTATATGTGTCATTGATAAAGTACAGCAGACCTGACAGGCGCAAACTCAATCCAAGTTATTAAAAGGAGCTTTCTAATTAAATTCTTTCTCCGTTATATTTTCATCCTAATAAGAACGGTTTGCAGATAACTATGTTTGGTGATACCAGACGAGTACATACACCAGATGCGTACATACACGAACGTTCCCCTTTCGCAGCTCACATCGAATGAGCATTGTATATCGCAATGCGATCTCTTTTATAAACTTCTTAGTGCAGATGGTAGTCCATCCCTTTGTGCGACAAATGAAAATATTTTCATCATTCTTTTTGGCGTGGCATTCGCTTAGTAGCAGGGTTGCCACATTCACTAATGTTCTAGAAAGATTTGCATTGTAGATTAATTCGATAAACATTGGTTTATATGTGTCACTGCTAAAGTACAGCAGACTTGACAGGCGCAAACTCAATGCAAGTTATTAAATGGAACTTTCTAATTCAATTCTTTCTCCATTATGTTTTCATCCTAAAAAGAACGGTTTGCAGATAACTATGTTTGGTGATACCAGACGAGTACATACACCAGATGCGTACATACACGAACGTTCCCCTTTCGCAGCTCACATCGAATGAGCATTGTATATCGCAATGCGATCTCTTTTATAAACTTCTTAGTGCAGATGGTAGTCCATCCCTTTGTGCGACAAATGAAAATATTTTCATCATTCTCTTTGGCGTGGCTTTCGCTTAGTAGAAGGGTTGCCATTGTAGATTAATTCGATAAACATTGGTTTATATGTGTCATTGATAAAGTACAGCAGACTTGACAGGCGCAAACTCAATCCAAGTTATTAAAAGGAGCTTTCTAATTAAATTCTTTCTCCGTTATATTTTCATCCTAATAAGAACGGTTTGCAGATAACTATTTTTGGTGATACCAGACGAGTACATACACCAGATGCGTACATACACGAACGTTCCCCTTTCGCAGCTCACATCGAATGAGCATTGTATATCGCAATGCGATCTCTTTTATAAACTTCTTAGTGCAGATGGTAGTCCATCCCTTTGTGCGACAAATGAAAATATTTTCATCATTCTTTTTGGCGTGGCATTCGCTTAGTACCAGGGTTTCCACATTCACTAATGTTCTAGAAAGAAATGCAAAAACCACCATTCAAAGCACGGCTAATTAATGCTTTTACAAAATCATTTCTATCAAAATTTACGGTAAAATCTACGGAATCTACTACCCAATTGTTTTAATTATTTCCCAACAAATCGCGCAAAAATCTGTTCCGTACAGCACAGCGCAAATAATTGACGTTGGAAAACAAATCGGCAACTTCAGCTGCCAAACACTTAGAAACGATCGAAGCATTTTTCCGTTAATATCACTTTTCTGACTCAAATTTTTTATTGGTTTTATCGCACATTTTTCGGATATTATTATAGAAAATAACTAACCCGATAAGAGGGAAGTTATTTTCCAAAGCACGAAATGGAAATTTCAATTGTAATTCTGAGAACGATTTTGTGGTCCTAATAAGGACCGTTTGTTGTGAATATTATTTTGCCGTTTCCCGCTCGGCATGATGATTATTCGCGTGGCATGGATAGCGCACAGATTGGTATCTTTCAACAAACTAACCAGGCAGGCCTCGCTGGCTTCTTAGAGGGCCATTACGGCTGAGCTCCGGAAGAGTAGGTTTTGAAATGCTGTGCAATCTCACAGACCAGGCACTGGAAGAGCAGCTTGCGAATTAGTAACTCTGTCCACTTCTGAGAGCGATGAATTTCACGCAGGGCGACGACAGTTCTTGGTTGGCAGCGATAAGGCAGTAGCTATGATTTGGTTGGTGGTCAAAATGCAGCTTCTCGTTGAGCAGCACACGTACGTGCGTTCTGCTCTGTAGCTTACACACGTCTGGCTTTAAGTAAAACTGTGACACCCATATTTATAGGTTCTAGCATTAATGTTGATTCGCATTAAAAGTAGTTTTTGAACTTTTTAAACAAGTTTTACATAGCAAACAAGGTATCAATAGCAAGCGTTGAACGTTTTCCTTTCGATTTATGAAACAAAATTAGTAATTCCTTTCGTAGGAGAAAAGTTATTAGAGTTCAAAGTGTACGTAACGCATCCGTTTCGAAAATTTTGAAATGACACCCAGTATAGTAAAGAAAGACGTAAGTCCTACGTCAAAAAACTGTTTGTGCCCATACATTATAACCATTACTTTCCACTAAGAATAGTTGAAACTCTTTCACTCACAATTCTCTGTTTCACTCGTTTTGACAACATTTTCCCAACTCATGTTCAAAATATGGAAAAGCGCACCCTATCATATAACGTAAGCAGAAACGACAAATTATTCAATTATCGGTGGTTTGTTTACATGGGAGTTATGTGAGTTCAAATTCAACAGTTGAGCACCCGTTGTATTCGTTCTCATAAAACTGACGGAGTAAACAAACCACCAAGAATTGTCAAACACGAACTTCATTCATCATGAGTTCATTCGTGTTGTCATCCTGTAGAACTCAATTAACGAGAGAACAACAACGAAAAAACTAATCAAAGTAGATCCTGTCACAATATAAGCAATTATAATGATCATTTTATATGATTTACCAGTATTTGAAAACCGTTACCTAAATATTTAGTGAAATGCATATACATTTTTATATATATATATATATATATATATATATATATATATATATATATATATATATATATATATATATATATATATATATATATATATATATATATATATATATATATATATATATATATATATATATATATATATATATATATATATATATACAAAATTAAATGAATAATACGGATTTTTGACTGAATGTTTTCTGTTCATCACGAATCGCATCAGGTTATTTTAAGCTGTCAAAGAGGAGTTTCGATTTTTCACCTCAACATTATTATTCAATTATATCATAACATACAAAATTTAATCAATAAAAGTATTTGCAATGCTAATTCAATCCATCAATTCTTGTTAAATATATGTATATATATTTTTATTCCATGTTATGCTCCATTAAACCTTTAATATATAATACTTTTCAATATTTCTTTCCGTATTAAGACCATTTTATGGGCCAAAAATTCGACGATTAATCATAAATCATAAATACGGGAACATAGAATTGATGTGTTGAACAAGCGTTGTCAATTATATTACATTACGAAGAGTTAGTTTTCACCGAATGTATTTAATTAGAACTGAATTTGTTCAAGCGCAGTCGTGTGGAAACTCAATTCGACGTAATGCAGAATATAAAATAATACCTTGATAACTGACATCCACGTCTAGAAAGATGCCCTCAATTGCGACAGACACACGCATGATGTGGTTAGCGCTTCTATCCGCATTCGTATTGATATCGATACCTGCGACCAACTGAGAACTCCTATCCGTTTCAGTGCCGGAACCAGAAACATCAGTCTCTCTCGCAAGCTTTTTCCGTTGCCGATACTGCCTCATGCGTTCAGCATCGGACACTGCATTCCTTGGCGGTTCTTCCGCGTTCACTACCACTTTTTCGCGCTTTCTTTTGTTGCACGTCGCAACGTATTTGTCTCGCATGTGCTTAGACATCTTTCAAAATCAATTTTTTTACACTCGATTCAAATAGTACGACAGCTTTTATAGCTTCCGAGCCACAAGAGAAGCATATCGAGAAGCTTAAAGAAGGATGGACTTTCATTGTACTGTGGTCGAGTATAAAAGACACAACTCAGCATTTTTGTTACCATCAGTCTGTTTGCATCATCGCAAGGCTTCGCACATGATATGAGCCGCTTTTCGAATGCCGTTTCGGAGGGAATGAAACCCGTTACAAAGTATACCAGCTCGCAATAATTTTTGGTATTGATCCAAAATCATATCGGGTTTTGTCAGTGCTAGCAAATTGATTCCTAGAGTTAAATTAAATTTTCTTACATAACAATTATGTATTCGTCCTAATGAGGACGGTTTGCAAATAACTGGTGATGCAGGAGGAGAATTCTTTGAAACGATTCAAGCCTTGCCGCCGATTAGCTTCTGCTGCGTACACACATACGAACGTTCCCCGTTCGCAGCTCATGTCGAATGAGATTGCCACATTCACTGATTTTCTAGGACTTGCAAAAACCTACGGGTTTGTAGATTAATTTGATAAACATTTGCTTATATGAATCACTGGTACATGTACAGCAAACTTGACGCAAACTCAATGCAAGTTATTAAAAGGAACTTTCTAATTCAATTCTTTTCCATTATGTTTTCATCCTAAAAAGAACGGTTTGCAGATAACTATGTTTGGTGATATCAGGCGAGAATCCTTTCTAAAGATTCGAACCTTGCCCGAATTCGCTTCTGCTGCGTACATACACGAACGTTCCCCTTTCGCAGCTCACATCGAATGAGCATTGTATATCGCAATGCGATCTCTTTTATAAACTTCTTAGTGCAGATGGTAGTCCATCCCTTTGTGCGACAAATGGAAATATTTTCATCATTCTCTTTGGCGTGGCTTTCGCTTAGTAGCAGGGTTGCCACATTCACTAATGTTCTAGAAAGATTTGCATTGTAGATTAATTCGATAAACATTGGTTTATATGTGTCACTGCTAAAGTACAGCAGACTTGACAGGCGCAAACTCAATGCAAGTTATTAAATGGAACTTTCTAATTCAATTCTTTCTCCATTATGTTTTCATCCTAAAAAGAACGGTTTGCAGATAACTATGTTTGGTGATACCAGACGAGTACATACACCAGATGCGTACATACACGAACGTTCCCCTTTCGCAGCTCACATCGAATGAGCATTGTATATCGCAATGCGATCTCTTTTATAAACTTCTTAGTGCAGATGGTAGTCCATCCCTTTGTGCGACAAATGAAAATATTTTCATCATTCTTTTTGGCGTGGCATTCGCTTAGTAGCAGGGTTGCCACATTCACTAATGTTCTAGAAAGATTTGCATTGTAGATTAATTCGATAAACATTGGTTTATATGTGTCACTGCTAAAGTACAGCAGACTTGACAGGCGCAAACTCAATGCAAGTTATTAAATGGAACTTTCTAATTCAATTCTTTCTCCATTATGTTTTCATCCTAAAAAGAACGGTTTGCAGATAACTATGTTTGGTGATACCAGACGAGTACATACACCAGATGCGTACATACACGAACGTTCCCCTTTCGCAGCTCACATCGAATGAGCATTGTATCGCAATGCGATCTCTTTTATAAACTTCTTAGTGCAGATGGTAGTCCATCCCTTTGTGCGACAAATGAAAATATTTTCATCATTCTCTTTGGCGTGGCTTTCGCTTAGTAGAAGGGTTGCCATTGTAGATTAATTCGATAAACATTGGTTTATATGTGTCATTGATAAAGTACAGCAGACCTGACAGGCGCAAACTCAATCCAAGTTATTAAAAGGAGCTTTCTAATTAAATTCTTTCTCCGTTATATTTTCATCCTAATAAGAACGGTTTGCAGATAACTATTTTGGTGATACCAGACGAGTACATACACCAGATGCGTACATACACGAACGTTCCCCTTTCGCAGCTCACATCGAATGAGCATTGTATATCGCAATGCGATCTCTTTTATAAACTTCTTAGTGCAGATGGTAGTCCATCCCTTTGTGCGACAAATGAAAATATTTTCATCATTCTTTTTGGCGTGGCATTCGCTTAGTAGCAGGGTTTCCACATTCACTAATGTTATAGAAAGATTTGCAAAAACCTACGGGTTTGTAGATTAATTCGATTAACATTGGTTTATATGTGTCACTGCTAAAGTACAGCAGACTTGACAGGCGCAAACTCAATGCAAGTTATTAAATGGAACTTTCTAATTCAATTCTTTCTCCATTATGTTTTCATCCTAAAAAGAACGGTTTACAGATAACTATGTTTGGTGATACCAGACGAGTACATACACCAGATGCGTACATACACGAACGCTCCCCTTTCGCAGCTCACATCGAATGAGCATTGTATATCGCAATGCGATCTCTTTTATAAACTTCTTAGTGCAGATGGTAGTCCATCCCTTTGTGCGACAAATGAAAATATTTTCATCATTCTCTTTGGCGTGGCTTTCGCTTAGTAGAAGGGTTGCCATTGTAGATTAATTCGATAAACATTGGTTTATATGTGTCATTGATAAAGTACAGCAGACTTGACAGGCGCAAACTCAATCCAAGTTATTAAAAGGAGCTTTCTAATTAAATTCTTTCTCCGTTATATTTTCATCCTAATAAGAACGGTTTGCAGATAACTATTTTTGGTGATACCAGACGAGTACATACACCAGATGCGTACATACACGAACGTTCCCCTTTCGCAGCTCACATCGAATGAGCATTGTATATCGCAATGCGATCTCTTTTATAAACTTCTTAGTGCAGATGGTAGTCCATCCCTTTGTGCGACAAATGAAAATATTTTCATCATTCTTTTTGGCGTGGCATTCGCTTAGTACCAGGGTTTCCACATTCACTAATGTTCTAGAAAGAAATGCAAAAACCACCATTCAAAGCACGGCTAATTAATGCTTTTACAAAATCATTTCTATCAAAATTTACGGTAAAATCTACGGAATCTACTACCCAATTGTTTTAATTATTTCCCAACAAATCGCGCAAAAATCTGTTCCGTACAGCACAGCGCAAATAATTGACGTTGGAAAACAAATCGGCAACTTCAGCTGCCAAACACTTAGAAACGATCGAAGCATTTTTCCGTTAATATCACTTTTCTGACTCAAATTTTTTATTGGTTTTATCGCACATTTTTCGGATATTATTATAGAAAATAACTAACCCGATAAGAGGGAAGTTATTTTCCAAAGCACGAAATGGAAATTTCAATTGTAATTCTGAGAACGATTTTGTGGTCCTAATAAGGACCGTTTGTTGTGAATATTATTTTGCCGTTTCCCGCTCGGCATGATGATTATTCGCGTGGCATGGATAGCGCACAGATTGGTATCTTTCAACAAACTAACCAGGCAGGCCTCGCTGGCTTCTTAGAGGGCCATTACGGCTGAGCTCCGGAAGAGTAGGTTTTGAAATGCTGTGCAATCTCACAGACCAGGCACTGGAAGAGCAGCTTGCGAATTAGTAACTCTGTCCACTTCTGAGAGCGATGAATTTCACGCAGGGCGACGACAGTTCTTGGTTGGCAGCGATAAGGCAGTAGCTATGATTTGGTTGGTGGTCAAAATGCAGCTTCTCGTTGAGCAGCACACGTACGTGCGTTCTGCTCTGTAGCTTACACACGTCTGGCTTTAAGTAAAACTGTGACACCCATATTTATAGGTTCTAGCATTAATGTTGATTCGCATTAAAAGTAGTTTTTGAACTTTTTAAACAAGTTTTACATAGCAAACAAGGTATCAATAGCAAGCGTTGAACGTTTTCCTTTCGATTTATGAAACAAAATTAGTAATTCCTTTCGTAGGAGAAAAGTTATTAGAGTTCAAAGTGTACGTAACGCATCCGTTTCGAAAATTTTGAAATGACACCCAGTATAGTAAAGAAAGACGTAAGTCCTACGTCAAAAAATATTGCTTGACTCGAAAATTTGATTCAAAATTAAGATAAAATCATTGCACATAATAAGAGTATTAAAGCGTATGATTCTATAATTTCATTCATATGATGTTACATGCCATATATTTTTCAATTATATTGGAATGAAAATAAGTAGAAATTCATTAGTTTTTCAAAGAATGAAACTTCGTTGTAGAAAGCATGTTAAGCAAAACTACAATTTGTTTTTCTATGCAGTGAACAAATAACACAAAGCAGATCTAGGATCATATCTATCAGCTTTTGTTTAATTTTTGTTTATATTTTTGACCGTTTCTACAACAGTTAGAATGTTATTCATCTTACTCGGGGTAGGATAGGGCATAGCAAAAAAAATTGCTAATAAAATCTCTTTCATATTGTGACAAAATGTAAAATAAAACTTGCCGAAAAATCTATTAAACTTACATCCTTTGAACTATTTTCACCCCTCCTACCCCCCGCACTCTTCGTATTCCACTATGGGCAAATATGATTCCTCATATGACAAATGGGCAAATGTGAGGAAAATATGAAATGCTATATCCTTGTAACTATCTCTCGGAAAGTTATATAGTTCATACTTTTTTAAAAGCAAAATATTGTAGCATTTACATAGAAATAGGTTGGTTTCTTGAAAAAATCTGGAAAGCTGGGGTTTT
>NW_026683598.1:0-32000 GCF_030247195.1 Topomyia yanbarensis | reverse complement strand
GCAGAATCCATTTCTGCTTAGGGTTTGCACAGTGGGCTGACTGTGCGAATCGTACGGTAAGTATTTTACATTGCATTTTGTTTCTAAAATTCTATGATTAGTTCACTTTTTCTTAGGGCTAGGTGAGTATTTACAGGTATGTACAATGCATAAAATTTCATTTCAATTCAGGTTCATGTTGTGGTGGATTAAAGGTGAGTATTGAACATTCCGGCCGCCAATGAAATTTTAAGGAATTCAACGGGCATTAGCGGCGGAAGTTCGAGCTTCTTGCGATGACTGACGTTCAACGGGATATGGAGATTTGGATTCGTCTTGCCGGTACAGGCCTCCTTACGGCTTCCAGGATGATTTTTCGAGGTGCGTCGGGTCCGACTGCAGGATACTGTCCAGGAGTGGTGTGCTGTAAAGGAGGAACATCTGTACGCGAACTGTTGGTTTAACAAATTAGGATGGGGTACTTAACTCGAGTCAAGTCCCAGCCGGGGGTTCTAGGAACCCACACGGCGAGGCTTGGTTCTTTACAGGTGAACCACGAACCGCTCGATACCCCCGAGCTTGGGCCAGGATCTCGTCTGGCGACTCATTTCCCCGAGTAGGGGCCGGGAGCTCGTCCGGCGGCTCTGTACCCTGAGCAAGGGCCGGGATCTCGTCCGGCGGCTCTGTTCCCTGAGCAAGGGCCGGGATCTCGTCCGGCGGCTCGGTTCCCTGAGCAAGGGCCTTCCTTTGGCGTTGTTGACGTAGGGCTGCTAATTGGTGCGGGACTCTGTGCTGCGATGGGTGGCGCAACTTCAATTGGAAGTAAGCAGAGCTTGGGGATGGCGCGTTGAACGATGCCGAAGGTCGACTTCACAGTGGCGACACGAACAAGGCCGTCAGGGCCGGGATGAACGCTGAGCACGCGTCCCAGGGGCCATTTCAACGGCGGTGCTCTCTCATCTTTGAGAGCGACGATGGAACCAACGGCTAGATTGTCCATGGCTTCTGTCCAGCGGTAGCGACTTTGCAGGGTGGCGAGATGCTCCTTGTGCCAACGACTCCAGAAGTGCTGAGTTAGCTGTTGTACTCGTTCCCATCGAGACAACCTGGATTCAGGAACTTCACGGCAATCTGGATCAGGTACCGCATTCAACGGACGACCAATCAGGAAATGTCCTGGAGTCAGAGCCAGCTCATCGGATGGATTGTCCGGCAACGGCGTGATTGGGCGAGAGTTTAGCATTGACTCGACCTGAATCAATGCGGTTTGCAGCTCGGATTCGGTTAGGTGAGCATTTCCGAGGATTTTGCGAAGCAGGGTCTTCACGGATTTCACGCAGGCTTCCCAGATTCCACCGAATGTGGGAGAGCGAGGTGGGATGAAGTGGAACTGTATTCCGTTGTCTGCGCATTCGTTTGCTACGGCATCTTGGTGAACTTGAGTTCGGAAAAGCTTCCGCAGTTCTTCCAGTTCTCGATGTGCTCCAACAAAGTTCGTGGCGTTATCGCAGTAGATATGCGCAGGCTTTCCTCTACGGCCGACGAATCTTCGCAGGCTCGCAATGAATGTGCCAGTGGTCAGATCCGACACAAGGTCCAAGTGCACGGCTTTGGTAGCCATACATACGTATACGGTGATGTAGGCTTTGAAGAATGGCGATCTCTTATTTCGGAGTGACGTTCTCACGTACATTGGCCCAGCCAAGTCAACGCCAACATTCTGAAACGGGTACGCCTGGTTGACCCGAACAGATGGCAGATCCCCCATCAGCTGCTGCAACGGCTTGGGTTTGGCACGTGCGCATACCATGCAGCCGTGAACAATGTTGCGAACCAAGTTCCGTCCGCCGAGGGGCCAAAATCTTTGGCGCAACGAGGATAGTAGTAAGCTGGGACCGGCATGGAGCGTCTTATGGTGTTCTCTCGTGGCGATCATGTCGGTGAGACGATGTTTGGGGAGGACGATCGGGTGTCTTCCGTCGACAGGTATTGCAGCATTGTGAAGCCGGTCGCCGACACGAATAATGCCGTCTACGAGTGTCGGGTGCAGATACCGTAGCTTGGATTTACGGTTTACTTTTCCGACGGTTTTAAGTTGGCGTATCTCGTTGGCAAAGTACTGCTGTTGTATGCGACGGACCAGATTGAGCAGAGTGCGATCAATGTCAAGAGCCGTCAACGGGCCGACAAGAATTGGTTGGTGATTCTTCCGGTGAAGGCAGTTAGCGGCGAAACGCCGAAGAAGTGTGCCGATCCGAAGTAGCTGACGAAGATTGGAATAGCGATCGACGATATCTGACGGTTCTACGCTCACGACCGGAAGGGCAATAGTCTGTCGGACCTCCGGTTGGTCTAAGTTTGAGGTCGCTACGACGACGTACTTCGCTGGCCAAGGAGCGAATATTGGTTTTAGCCACTGCGGTCCGTTCCACCACAGTGCACTAGCGAGGAGTTCATCGAGGTCCATTCCTCGAGAAACGAGATCGGCGGGATTGTCTTCGGATGGGACGTGATTCCAAACGGCGTGAGACGTCAGCTCTTGGATTTCAGCCACTCGGTTGGCTACGAACGTCTTCCATGTCGATGGAGTTGCGGATATCCAGTTCAAGACGATGGAAGAATCGGTCCATAGATATGTGGTGGCGGTTATGTCGATGCTGTCCTCAACTTGTTTAAGAAGTCTGGACAGGAGTTGAGCTGCGCATAGCACGAGGCGTGGAATGGTTTGAGTCCCCATCGGAGCGACCTTGGACTTAGAAATCACCAGGCGAACTGTACAAGGGCCCTCGGCAGGTATTGACCGGAGATAGATGCATGCGCCATATGCAGACTCTGAAGCGTCGCTGAACCCGTGAATCTCCAAGCGGTCGTAACCCGGACGTAACACATGGCGAAAAACTCGAAGGTGGGCAAGTGCTGAAAGCTTCTGGTGAAATTCCTGCCATTCGTGAGCGAATCCGTTAGCCACGGGTGTGTCCCAGTCGAGATGGAGTTTCCAAAGACTCTGCAGCATGATTTTCGCCTTTGCAATGGTCGGTCCAATCAAACCTAAGGGGTCGAAAAGACTGCTGATCTGAGAGAGGATCGTTCGTTTGTTCAGAACCGTGCATTCCTTCCAATTCGGCGTCTTGAACGAAAGAAAATCGGTCGACGGTTCCCAGCGGAGGCCAAGTGCAGTCACGGAGGACTCGTGGTCCAAATCGAGTAGTGTTTTCGTCTCTCGGAGCTCCAACGGAATGGTATCAAGAATAGCTTGACAATTCGAAGACCATTGTCGGAGAGGAAGTCCTGCGCAGGCGAGCATTGCAATGAGCTGGTTGCAGGTAACGGCGAGAGATTCAGCATCGTCAGAACCGGACAGCAAATTGTCGACGTAGAAGTCGTGGCGGACAGCGGGTTCCGCCAGCGGAAAATGTTGCCCTCCATCATCGGCGAGCTTCTGCAGCACCCTAGTTGCCAAAAATGGAGCACTGCTTGTGCCGTATGTGACGGTGCGGAGCTGGTAGCTCTTCAGTGGAGCCTCGGGATCGTCGCGCCAGAGAATTCGCTGCAGCGGTTGGTCGGTGGGATGGACCAAAATCTGCCGGTACATTTTTTCAATGTCCGCAGATATCACGAACTGGTGGATTCGAAAACGGAGGACAATCGTCACGAGAGTGTCCTGGATTGTGGGACCAGGAAGCAGGACATCGTTCAGCGAGATACCGGACTTCGAGCGGCATGATGCGTCGAATACGGTACGAAGCTTTGTAGTGGTGCTGTCGAGTTTCATCACAGCGTGGTGTGGAAGGTAGTATTGCGGTTGCGCGTCGATTTCATCGGGGCCAATCTCCCGCATATGTCCCAATCTCACGTACTCGTGGATGAACTGCTGATACATCGCCTTCTTATCGGGACTCGCACCGAGTGAGCGTTGTAGAGAGAAGAAGCGGCGGGTGGTGTTGTATTTGTTGTCCTTTAACTGCCAAAGCAGCTCGTCACGCTTGGGCAGCTTGACGACGTAGCGGCCTTCGGAGTTGCGGGTGGTGTTCTTCAAGAAATGTTCCTCACAGTATCGTTCCGACGGAGACCATCCCTTTGCATCGTGGACTTCTTCGAGCTGCCAGAATCGGTTGACCAATTCATCGATTGTGCAGGGATTACTGAACTGGCACTTGCGTGGATCGCTGTGATCGTGGTTTTCCAATAAACACTCTCCGGAGACGACCCAACCGAACTCTGTATTCTGCAGAAGCGGTAACTCTTCCCCGAGCGATATCCTGCCGTATCGAAGAATTTGGAAGAAATGGGCGGCACCCAGAATCATGTCGATGTCGCCAGTAACAGCGAATGTTGGATCTGCAAGCTCCACGTGCTTTGGAATCGGCCAGTGGCGGGCTTCTACCGCCGACTGGGGCAGCTTGACGGTAATGGAAGGCAGAACGAGCATGGAGCATTGTACGGAGAAGGGAGTGACTCGAGAGAAGATGGTTATCGTGGCCTGGTATTCAACCAGCGTTGTAGTGTTTCCGATTCCGCTTATCGGGATAGCATGCGGCAATCGGATGCGAGGAAGCTGCAGTCGTTCGCAAAGAGCCCCAGAAACAAAGTTGCGTTGGGAAGCACAGTCCAGCAAGCAACGAGCAGTGACGATGCGACCTCTACCGTTACGGATATTCACTAGCGCCGTCGGAAGGAAAACGGTTCCAGGAATCACTTCACCAGTATGTGATACGAGGGCAGTCTGAGAACTCATGGAAGGCGCATGCATGTGGGATAAGTTTGCGATTGAGGTAGAGGTAGACGGTTGCTGGATGGGAGCTTGCGAAACAGACTGGGGTGACAGTGAGTTTGGAGCATGCAGCGCAGATGCTGCGGTGAGAGTCGGCTGGAGGGCAACACAGCAAGTTGATCCGGTGGCTTGACCAGAAGCGGGATTGTCGTCAGAGGGCTCAGTGTGAAGAAGCGTGTGGTGCTTCTTGGTACATGTACGGCATCTTGACCCAGAACAGTTCCTGGCATAATGGGAACTCGATCTCAAACAGTTAATGCAAAGGTTTTTCTGTCTTACCAGATCGATCCGTTGGCGAAGGTTGAGTTTCCGAAATTCCGGACAGCTGTACAGGTAATGACTCTCACCGCACTTGTCGCACGGCTTCGGCTTGCTGGCGCTGGAAGAGGGTACACTGGATACTGCAGTTTGCTGTGTAGCTGCGACTGGAAAAGCTGCTAGCTTGGATGTCGGATTTGGCTTGCTGCGAGGAGGAGCGGTGTTCGAAGTGGCTGAAGAAACTGCTTGCAAAACTCGAGCGTAGTTCTGGAGGAAGTTTACCATCGTCACGTATGATGGCATTGAAGTTGACGCACCAGTGCTTGTGTCCTCTGATGTGCCGGCGGTTCCTCCCAGAACCGAAGCGATGTTGTCAGCATCGAGTTTGCTACAGTGGTTCTCCCATTCCCGGAGCGTACAAGGATCGAGGCGTATAGATAGCTGGTAAACCAGGATAGAGCTCCATCGGTCTGCTGGTTCACCCAAGCTCTTCAGAACGGAGATCTGCTGCTCGAAGCGATCGATCAGCGCAAGCAGATCTTCAGCTGATTCCTTGCGCATCGCTGGAGTGTCGAAAAGCGTCCGAATGTGACACTTGATTAACTGCCGGTTGTTCTCAAAACGCAGCCGCAACGTTCGCCAAGCGTCCTTGTAGCCCTGCTCGCTTATTTTGATAGGGTCGAGAATGCGAGCTGCCTCTCCTTGAACGAGGCCCTTCAGATAGTGCATCTTCTCGACCGCACTGATGTCGCTCCGGGAACCTACTGCGGATTCAAATGAATCGCGAAAAACACACCAGTCTTCCAACTTACCGCTAAACTTGGGTAGGTTAAGCTCCGGAAGCCTGATGTTCATTGGTCTCGATGGTGCGGGGTTGGCAGAAGGGGGAGAACGTGTTTTCTTCGCCAGTTTGGCCAAGTAGAAGGACCGAAGAGCATAATAGCGACCGTCGAACAACTGCCGTTCCTTTTTCAGGTCGATTGGCTCCGTATCGGTGGAAAACATCTCCAATTTCACCACCGTCCGGTGAAACTCGTCGTAAAATTTCTCCAACTTTTCCGCCCACGCTTCTACTTGGCCCGCAAACTTACTGTCCTTGTCGAACTCCTTCGCATAATATTCCAACAAAGCCATTGAATCGACAATATTCTGCTTCGTCAGCTCCAACTCACTGAATTTCCTCTCGTCGGCCATTTTCTTCTTCGGTAGCGCCGTATTCCCGTTCACTCACGCACTTTTCAACCTCCAAGAATCCAAAATGCACCCGAACAGTCAATTTGCAAAATAAAAATTTCACCGCGAAACTTAAAAAGCTATCGTCAGCTGGCTGTGTCTCGCACGCACTACTCGTTGTGACGATGTAAATATTCTGCGATGGTGGTTTCTTGGAGGGAACACTATGCGGTTTTGTTTGCACTACCGCGTAAAATGGCTAGTTTGCCGCTTGGGGACGCTACCGAAAATCACTTTTCGCGCACTTTTTCTGGCTATACCCGTCTACAGCGGGGCCGTTCTTCGCGATTTTTTCGCCTATTCTGGGCAATTTGCAATCACTTTTGCCTATTCTGGGCAGTTTTATCTTCACTTTTTGCCTATTCTGGGCAGTTTTCTGTTCACTTTTTTGCCTATTCTGGGCAGTTTTCTGTTCACTCGCGGGCACTTTTCTTCAAGATCCGGCTCGAAGGACCAAATTTATGTTCACGCACTTCGCTACTCTTCTCACTTTTGGATCTTTCCGAAACACTTTTCTCCTATTTTCACCTGCTGGATCAGGACTTTCTTCTGCATCCACTGCACCTTCCGCTGGAGATCGCGCGCGAGTATAACGGGTTTGTAGGGAACTTGGATATCGCGAAAATGAAAACTCGAAAAAACTATTTTTCTGCGACCGACACCAACGATTGCGTTTTAATTATCTGTTTATTGTATGCTTTTTGTGTACATTTGTCTATGTGTGTTTTATGCTGCGGCTGTTTGACAGCTATGTTATTGTTTGCAGAATCCATTTCTGCTTAGGGTTTGCACAGTGGGCTGACTGTGCGAATCGTACGGTAAGTATTTTACATTGCATTTTGTTTCTAAAATTCTATGATTAGTTCACTTTTTCTTAGGGCTAGGTGAGTATTTACAGGTATGTACAATGCATAAAATTTCATTTCAATTCAGGTTCATGTTGTGGTGGATTAAAGGTGAGTATTGAACAACGCCGTTGCTTGGAGTTATTTATTTGGCTTTTCATTTTCCGATATGTTTCAGATCGATCCGATGGTCATTAGTTAGAAAAATTGCAGTCAGAAGGTTCGCACAAATGAACATTTTTGCACTGATAAGTTATCAAGTTCCTTCCAGACAACTTGGAAGTGTTCGGTGCGGTGATTATTTCTAGCGGTTGTAGATAGAAAAATAAAATACAAAATTCGATTTGTCGAAATAATGTTTGGCTTATTTCAATGGATTATTTCTATATTGAGCAATAAATAGGCGACAAAGAGTAATCCATAAACAACAAGCCATAACTTTTAAAGTATTCAAAATAGATATTTGAAGTCTTCAGTAAAGTTATTCGCAAAAGTAAGAGCTACAAATTTGTAGAAGGCATCATTTCGATATAATCACTTCCAAGAAAATTTGTGAAAATATCTCACTCATAGGGGGATTAATCAGCAAAAGCACAATACCAAAAGAAAGGGCATATTGCCTCCCTTAAATTCTCTGAAGATACTATTGACCTAAAATAAGCCGTTTTGGCGTTAATAATAGATTACATGTTTTTGGTCATATTTCTGGCAATGGGAAATGATAAAAATCTTTCGTCCGCATTTAATGTTTAATATCTCTTTTGATAATAGTCCGATTTCAACAATCTATAGCTTGTTCGAAAGGTATTCGTTAAAGCTGTCTAAAAACATATGAATTGTTAATCTATATTGTCAATTTTGGCAGATAATTAAAAAAAACTGCAAAAAACGCCATTTTTACGCATTCAAACATTGATATCTTGGAAACTAAACATCAGAATCAAAAACAAATTAATAGCGTTCATACTATTTTTTAGTTCTTTCATTTAAAATTGGTTTGGATAAGATCGGTTCAGCCATTGCTGAGAAACACGAATGAGAATTTGTCCGTTACATACACACACACACACACAGACACACACACACACACACAGACATTGTCCCAAATCGTCGAGCTGAGTCGATTGGTATATAAGACTCGGCCCTCCGGGCCTCGGAAAAAATCTTGAAAGTTTGAGCGAATTCTATACATTTCTTTTATAAGAAATGTAAAAAGGTTGTTTTTATGGTCAAGATCATATAATTTCGAAGCCGTCCACGGTGCAGGTTTAGTATCTTCGAAGAAGTTTTATAACATAATATTGCGCATCTTTTGAAAAAATTATGTTGGTGAATAATCCCACCAGAAGTAATTTTAGAGAATTAACTTTTCAAAAAACTTTGTTGATAGACTTGGTGTCTTCAGTAAAGTTTTTAAGAATACTATTGGTAACAACTTGAGCTCGATCGAAAATGCATGTAATTTTTTTTAATACCAGATATCCTCCTAAGTGATAGTCGCTTTGGTCAATTTAGTATCGAAACCACCTGGTTTTTTATCCGAAAAACATACGAACTGGTATAGAAAATATTATGTACGCACTGTGCACACACCCTTCATGCCTCGTTCAATCACTCCTCAATAGGTCTGTCTACAATCGAATGAAAAAGACCCACACCCCCGATGTTTTACACCTGAACGCTACAACAATCGTGATTTTAAAATATTCACGACTTCCTCCGTTCGTGACGTTATTGAATGGCATCCAATTTCTGTGATAATTTGAATTCTTTTTCTTTTTTTCTACGCTGCCATCGTTTATCCCATCCTCTTTCCCCCCCGCAACGATATGTGGCACGGGGAGTGGCAGAAAAGGCAGACGTGTACGTACGCGCATACGTACGTGCGGGAGCGGAAGCGATTGGAAAAATGAACGGAGATTTGCTCGGCAATTTCTACGCCTCCCAGGCGCCTCCAGGCAAAGCAATCGACGAGGTAAACGATGCAGATTAGGGAAGACGAAAGATCCTTCGTTGCTCGAAACGTAGCACCGTTCGCTTGCGTTCGAGCCAGAGCATTAGACTAGGTAAACAAATCGAAAAAGTCTGATACGGAATTAGGATTGATTTCTGGATTAGGTGAGAAAATTGGCGTCAGCAAATCAAGAACTCAATTACGAATTTAACACCGACTGCCAATTGAGCCAAGATTACAAATGGCAATGAATGGGGCTTTGTCTCTGCGGAAAACCTTTTTTCTTGCTTCCAACATTCAAAATTACGCACCAAAAAGGGCAATCCCAATGATGCGTATCAATTTCACCGCACGAAATTGCCAAGTTTCACATCGAACCGCTAATTTCCTAATCCGTTCCATCAACACTTTCCTCCGTTTTCCGCCAATCATCAGCGCGAATCGAAGCATCATTATTGTTTTGCGGCTATCTTACTTTCCCATATCGGAGTGGATCTCATCCACTGAATTATTCGCTATCCGAGTACGCGGTCGCTTCTTTGATTTGTGGGTTTACATTTCGCACCCCGGTCGGTCGGCCGGTTATTCGGTGGGTCGTTCGATTGGTCAGCCGAAACGGAAAGTTGTACTATTATTTTCAAATCATTGGAACTGTTGCTGGGGGCGAGGGGTTGTTTTTGTTTTCGCGCTTCACCGCTGATGTGGCTACTAAGCTGCCAATCAAAGGCTAGAGACTATCAATTTAAGGTCTTGCAATGGCCCGCGCGGGTTTTCGTTTCGTTTACCCGCGAGCAACACTCGCAGCAGGAGATTATTGTGAAAGTAATTGAAGAAGATCATATTGGTAGCTAAGTGTTGTTCAATCATTTGAAAGAGATAAACATTGTTGGAATGGGTGAACTTTTAATAGCGAATTCATTTGGTTAGCTGAACAAATCCTCACGGGATTTAAGCACCATACAGTTTCTTAAAAAGACCAGAAATTTATTTCGCACCAAAACGCCATAAAATAGTCTCCATAACCCATAGAAACACCAACATATGGCTTTTATGTGATGGTCCACAGAGAGGGAGGGGGGTGTAATTCCCGATCCCAGATTTTGAAGAGAATCAATAATTCTGGCAAATATTATTTGAATAAAAATTTATTTGAAAATATGCAATTAGAGTTCCAATATAATGTGTTATTTAATTATAGAAACTTGTATACATTCCAAATTGCAGCAACTATATACTTTTAGTCCATTAGAAGATCAAACTTGTCAGAGTATAAAAAATGTGTTAAGATATTTACGAGTTTTTTGTTGGATTTTATAAGAGTTTCGTAAAACGGATAAAAACATTTTCCTCTAAAAGTACGTATTTTCAATAGAAGAAATCACGACGATTTCGTGAAGTGATTTTATGAACGATAGCACAATTAAAGTGCGATTGATAAAGTCTAAACGAAGAAATATGCTGATGCTGATTTTTTAGTAAAATTTGGAGTTTCTTGGCAAAAAGTAAGTGACTGACGTGAACCACCAAAAATATTGTATAACTAGGATTCAGTTTTTGTCAACGTTATAAATACTCACATGACTCTGCGGTAAACCTATTTGTATTTATTAAAACCTATTTTAATCCACCTAGCGGTGCAATTGTGCCTTTCTCAATCATGAATCACGAGAATGTGTGCGTTGTTTATATTCATTAAAAACTTTTACATGCATATATTACATTTTATTATTATACATCACATGACAACTATATACAGGAAAATAAATCATTATTCGAGTTCTAAAATTTTGTAAAAGAAAAAAACAGCCACGGTAATATTGAACTGAAAAAAGGTGCGAAATCGGCAGTCCCAAAAAGTCGATTTTCATAAATAAAATTTTTTCGAGATAACATAAAATATCGACGTTTCATGCATTTTAAAGATGTTTGGCATCAAAAATACGAATTCGATTTCTGAAATTTCATGGGGTCCCCCCTTTGAAAATAAAATTAGAGTTCCGACTTATATGGGAATTTCATATGTGACCGGACGATTTAGTCTATATTTCCGGACCCATATAAGCGATCCGTACGAAATTTTCTAGACATCTGTGGGGATATTATAGCTATCATTTGGGACTAAGTTGTGTGAAAATATGTGAAAATCGGCCCAACCATTTTCGGGAAACTGATGTGAGTTCGTAAATTTTGAAAGATGGCCGCTTTTCCCGGGCACTTCCGGAACCGTCTATGGTGGTCAATGTAGTCAACGAAAGTTTGGTTGGCCGTCGGTGACCTAGAACAGCAAATTTAAGTTGTTTGAGAGACATTTTAGCGAAATTTTTACCTTTTTTGCTTTCATCGGAGTATCGGTTTGAATCACAATTTGCTATGTGATCGCACGCCACAACCTGTAACTCCGGAACCGGAAGTCGGATCGGGATGAAATTAAATAGCCATTTACGGGGATGCAATACCTTTCATTTGAGGCCAAGTTTAGTCGAATCGGTCTAGCCATCTCCGAGAAACCGATGTGACTGTTATTCTGAATTTAGATACTTCCGCCGGGGCTTCCGGAACCGAGGATGGTGGCCAATGTGGCCAAATAGACTTTGAATGGATGTTAGTGACCTAATACTACAAATCGAAGCAGTTGTGGTCATGTTTTGGAAAAATTTTCACCTTTATACATTAATTGCAGAATTTATTAAAATCGACATTTTCTGCGTGTTCGTACTTATCACCCTGTATTTCCGGAACCGGAAGTCGGATCCATTAGAAATTCAATAGCAGCCTATGGGAACGTTGCACCTTTCATTTGAGACTAAGTTTGTCAAAATCGGTTCAGCCATCTCTGAGAAAAACGAGTGACATTTTTGGTCACATACACACACACATACGCACATACACACACACATACATACATACACACATACATACACACACAGACATTTGCCTAACTCGACGAACTGAATCGAATGGTATATGTCACTCGGCCCTCCGGGCCACCGTAAAACAGTCGGTTTTCAGAGCAATTGCAATACCTTTCTATCGAGAAAGGCAAAACATGTCCAAAAATAATATTCTGTCGAAAATTCAATTCTAAAATAGTAGAATTGCGAGTAATGGGTACCACATAAGATACATAACTTGTACTAATACATCGCATTTCTTTTTAAATCGCCTTTTCTTTCGCCGATTACAAAGATACACTACTCCATCCATCATCCATTTATTGAATCAACATTCTTGTAAAATGTAGCTGAAGATGTGAAAATTTAAGTTTTCATTTCAAAAAGAAGAAATAGCTTTTTCAAATCTTATCTGCATGTTTTCTTTTGTTCATCACAGAAATATTATTTTCATAATTTTAATCTTAGTAGATTTTTAAATAGAATTTTAAAAATAAATAGTTGATTTTCTTTTTTTCTGTTATCCAAACCTTTTGAGTTTTGGTTAACCGATTTGGAAAACCAAGCACTCAAATTGATGATTGAACTTCTTCAACTTTCTAATGGGTTATTTGAAATGATATACTCGAGTAATCAATAAGCATTATAACGTAGCCGAATATCTGCTTTAGACCTGCATAAAGAGCAGTCTTAAAGAGCCGTTAAGCACTTTATTCTGCTATAATGCTGATATTATGCAAGATAGGTGCTACTACTGTTGAGAGATTGACAACCCATTTTCTGTATTACTTATGTTATTTTATTGCAACAATGAATAAGTGTCATATTTTAAAACTTGATATCGGCACCACTCATGCTATTAAAAAGCTTAAAATGACGCTCATTTCCCGCATTTTTGTTTTCCAGTACTTCCTTTTGCTTCCCCTTCTCCCCCTAGCAAAATTTTGTTCTCACGCGATATTAATAATTATAAGCAGCGGCCTTCACGGTAAGTGCGCTGGTTTTGCGACCTAGACTATATTGAATATGTTCGAATGCGATGAAATATGCCGAATATAATTTTCAAGAGAAGTTGCATAACAAATAAAGCCACAGAATTAAAATAGTATTATATCGGCTTAATATTTGCTATATAATAGCACTAAATGCATATGTAAGGCATATATCCTTAAAAGATCCTTAAAGCGTGTATGCGTTATGTCAGCTTTATATACGTGTATAGAGATAGCGATAATTCTATATTTCGGCTTAGCTAATAATGCTAATATAGAGCATAATTGCATTGTAAATGATACAATGGAGTTCCAATGCAACATTAGTGCAATTGTATAACCAATATTGTGCAATGGCTTAATGCTTATGGCTACTTGGGTAGTTTAGATGATAGTAATTTTAATTTATTAAAAAGCCTTTTTTGGTGAGAACCGGAGTCTGAAAACAAATCGAACCCCAGAGCACAAAAACGTTACAATAAAAATAGTTTTAACTATGATTTTTATGTTTAGTGGACAAAATCCATATTTTTTAGAAATTGTGTTTTAATAGGTTGCCTGTTTAAAACAAATTGACTGTTTAAAACAAATTTACCTATTTCAAAAAATCTCAAGTGTTTTTGAGTTGCAGGTTTTTGAAAAAAAATAGTTTTTGATTGGTCTTTTGCTAATTAATTCTAAACTTTGCTATCTGTGGATGGGTTTTAAAAACAGTGGCGATTTTTTTTGCTTATGCTATACCATAACCATTTTTTATTTTCTCAGGCGATATGTGAATTTCTACTTTTTTAATTTATCATAACTGCTAAATGAATAATAAAAGTATCAATTCTTCAACCTTATTTTTGAGTACTTCATTGGTCAAGCAACATTCGGAAAACAAATTCTGAATAAAACCGAAATCAAGAAAGAACATTAAAAGCCACAAAAAGATTCATAACATTATTTCTCCATTTGAAAGAATTTTTTTCATTTTTGGAATTGGAAGAATTCTAAATTCTCCTTATAATACATAAGTTTCTTCTTTTTGCTATTTCTCTTTTTTATTCTTTCATATTTTATGTTCCAGCATTTTTCATCCGTTTCATCCAGTTTTCTCTATTTGCGCCATTCATTTTAATTAAACATTTTTTTTCTTTCGCTTAATATTTTCTTTTTCTATTTATAACTGTTTTTGCTTCTTATTTGAAATTTGTTTCATTTTTCATCTTTGTGATATTGTTTCATTGTATCGCCAATTTCTTCAATCTTTCATTATTTGTTCTTATTTGCCGTTTTTTTATCCGTTTTTTTATTCTTTTAATATTTTAATTTAATGTAAATTAAATTAAATTCTTGCACGAAATTTAATTTTTTCTTTTGCTATATCCTATGCACTGATTTATACTTCATCTATTTTTCCATTTTATGTTTTTTCGTGTTATGGATTTTCTGTTCTCCATTTTATTAGTTTTGAATTTTAGATATTTTTTTTCACTTTACTCCCATTCTTCTTTATTGCTATGTTCTATATCCTCTAGCATTTTCCTTTCTACCCATCTTAGCAATTCTGAATTTTCTGTTTTGTTTATTCTTACATTTGAACATTTGTCCTTTGTGATCTTTTTTATTTTGTGTTTCCTGTTTTCCATTTCACCAAATTTTAAATTTCTTAGATATTTTTCATTTTTTCAATAATTCAACCAATTCGCTTTTTAATTTTCTCTTATTTAGTCTAATGGAAATATTTCTATTATTCTACTTCTTCTAGCATTTTCATTTTGGACATATAAATCATTTTGAATTTATTCCATATTTTATATGATTTTTTCTTTTTCTCTATTTCTTAGTTGTTCCTATTTTCCATTTTTTCAATCCATTTCATCCAATTGTTCCTACTTATGCGTCGTCCTACTTATTTCATTCTAAATTACATCATTTTTTAAACAACTTCTCTTTTCTTATTTGTTGGGTTTTTTCTTGATTCCACTCTTGTTATTTATCATTTTTTCTACCTTGAAGGGTTAGTATAATCCCCATTTTCTATTTATCCCTTTTTTAATTTTGTGGAGTCTTTTTCTTTCAAACATTTTATTTTTCATTTTTATGTGTTTACTTTTCTATAGTTTCGTTTTTATTTTTTTTTCATTTTCATTGCTTTTGTCCTTCTTTCTGTGTTGCATGTTCATGATATTTTATTTTTCATTTTGCCGTTTATCAGTTTTTCCTATTTTACCGTTTTTGTAATATTTCTCTACAGCGTCATTTTTCGACTATTTTTCTATTTATTTTTTTCATTTAATTGGATTGTTTCGATTTGAATAAGTGTTTAATTTTGTTAATTTTTTTTAATTTTCTGCATATTTTTTATTTTTAACTTTTCCACTGTTTCTATTTTGTCCATTTTCTGTAGTTCACAGTGTTGGATTTTCTTTTCCATTTTTGAACTGTCCAAAATATACTCTTCCTCCCCCATGTAACAAATTGTCATAAATTTCTTTATCTTTCCTTCCCCAGTACGTAACAAAATCTTAAAAGAAAATTTGTTCTCTGGTTAAAGCATGTTATTATCTAGCTTAACACACCCCTCCCCCACCTAATTATCGTAACACGTCACATATTGTAATACCTCCTTCTATCTCTTAAAAGTGTTACCTAATGTATCTTTACTGTTATGTAAAATGTCTTTTTTAGCATTTCATTTTGCACCATTTTCTTTATTTTTTTCTTTGTTTTCTCTATCAATTCTACCTCCAATGAATGTCCTTTTTGTTTTTTAATTGATTTCATTTCCATGTTGCTGTTAATTTTTCCTTATGTGATATTTTTTATATAAGTTCTTTAATGAAGAACTCGAAAAAAGTACATGAATTAGTTTTTTCCTCGAAATCGAAGGAAATCAGATACACTAAACAACAAATGTTGTACTTTGAGCGGCTGGCAGTGTTATAGTGCATTGACTAGGTTGGATGTGTTATTTCTTTAACGAATTCTAGGCGAAGCAAGGTAACCCTAGCTAAGTGTTATGGCAGTTTTATAGCCACTCATTAAGCTTAGATTGCACTTGTAGCATGCTATAAAACTTAAATTATTACTTAGGACGGTTCCGAACCATCCTATGCAATACCGACACCTAGATACATTTGAATTGTTTATAAATTGGCTCCCTTCAAAGTAATGTTAAAAAGAGCAACAACTGATTCAAACAGGCACGCGGCACATTTATTTATAACTGGTATCTATCTATCTACCATCGAAGAATGTGAGCTGACATGAAACGCAGCAGCTACTACGCTTACAACGTCAGAACACAAACTAACGAATTTTTCTTGTGTTCTCTTTTTATACGCGTCGCAGTTCATTCGATGAAAAAGAGGCAGTCCCAGCAACGCTTGCTTTTTGAGCGAATCGTACCGACCAATCATGGATCAGATAATTACTACTTTTATAAAATCCATTATTTCCGCTATTTTTAGTAATTGTAGGGTAAGGTGGGGCAAATCCGACCGTTGGGTAAACCCGACCCCCCTCTGTTACCGAAAATCAGAAGCACTACGCGAACTAATATCAATAGTGTCGTGTAGAGCATCGAAAATAATCATAATGGTGGCATGACAGCATTTTATTAATACACATTGAGATACTCAAATGACAAAAAGTGTGTTTTTAAAACTTTTGATTTGACTTTTGTGCATTATTGCCTACAGGATATTTCTGATTGTTAAAGTGATTGCATAAAAAATGTAAGTGGATTTAAATTCTTTGATTAAAGTCCTACAAAGTGCGTAGATGAATTTGGTTCAACCTTTTTCATAACTTTTTTAAATTGCATCGTAATGAAAAATGACGCAGTGGGCCAAATCCGACCTCTAAATAGTGGGGTAAATCCGACCGCTTTTTTGCTAGGAAAATGTTTATTTATCAAATTGAAATATATTTTTATTGTCATTTTTTATTATTTTTATGAAAAATGGTTATATCATTACGTGCTATTGCTCGTGATTTTAGCATTCCAAGATTGACATTGAACTCCATTTTCTTCATGTTACAATTCAATAACACAACATTCATTAATTTATCATTGAAAAACCATAAAATTTGGATAATATCTGCATTAAATCAACCAAAAACATAGGGGGTCGGGTTTACCCCACCATTTTTGAAAACAGCAAAAATGAACATTTTCGTAAAACGCTTGTATTTCAAAATATTTCCAAGATCCGAATAAAATGCTATATATAGAAAGTTGCCCAGGAGTTTCATCTTTAATTTGGTATATAAAACGACTTGATTCGATGTAAAATGAGCATTTTACAGCCAAAATCATTTACTAGGTCGGATTTACCCCACCTTACCCTACATACTACCGAATTGGATACAAAATTGTTGTACATCTTTCCAATCAGATAGCGTAATAATCTTATTTTTTCATTCAGTACAAGGGTAAAATTCTGGCAGAAAATTTTGAAACGGGACCCCTATATTGAAACGTTAGAAGTATTCTACTTCAAAAATTTCGAAGAGATATTTAAAGGGTTTAACGATCAAAACTTGGTCGACTTAAACTTGATGCATTTCGTTACACAATATTTAAAAAATCTAAAAAATAAATGTATCGTTCAGGCAAAAAGAGCAACACAGTGAAATTTTGATCGCGTAACGTCTGAATCCGAACTACTCGCACGTCGAGTTAGCAAAATTGTTGAAAGTAACCAAACGGCAGCCGGAAGGTAAAAGTTTCTGATAATTTAAAGCTTATGAAGCTGTTGAAGTTCACAAAGAAATATCGGGTTTGGCAGGCTTTCTCTATCTGCGGTTTGAAAAGCAACATTTTCATTGCAACCGAGACCGTCAACTAGAAAATTTACGTGAAAGAGTGTATGGAAAAACGCTTGCTACTTTTCATGAGGCAAAACGATTGTTCTGTACAGTTTTGGCCGGCTTTGGCATCCTGTCATTGCGGAGAAAGAACATGCAGTGGTATGCCACCAGCAACGAGCAGGTATCGACGAATATTGATCCATCGCCATGCGGAACCTTAACTAGACCCAAAAAACACTTGAATGCGAGAAGTAGTGCAAGACAAACTACCTGTATGTGACAAAGAAAGTGAACGAGGTGGCTATATAGAATCTGATGGTAGTAGTTAAAAGTCAGTCAACCGAAAGCTTAGCTTTCTGTAGTTTATACTAATTGAATACCTGAAATGAAAGAAATAAATTGATTGTTGTAAGTAGGGGTTTCCCCGCTACTCGGGTTCTTATTTGCCCGGCGTACCCTTTACTTCAGGGCGGCCTAGGTGCCTCTACAGAATTTCGGATTTCGTAACACAACAAAAAAAAAGTAAACAAACAAAATAAATTATTAGATTTACCGACTTTTATTCTCCGCTACTCTCTCAACTGCTGCTGCTGCTGGTGATCTGCTACTGCTGGCGGAAAGGCGGGCGGCTTCTTCCGACCCGCCGGGACAGCAACGGCCGAGTTCTCCCTATTTACGTTGGCTGCTCCGGCAGCGGTCCATTACAATTAGCCAGGGAGGTGAGCTTTGCTCCTTTGTTGGAACCTCCCTAGCGACGGTGGTGACGAATCACCGGATTCTTTGCTCCCCGCAAAGAATCCCGGAAGACACCGCAGTGTTCTTCCCAGGGGGAGCCGCTGTCCACCCTGCTTCGCTCTCCTTGGCTATTAGCTGGGAAGGAGAGCAAGGCTCGTTCGGCTTATCCTTCCCAGCGAGGGCGGAATGGTGCGTCTGGATCCTTTACGGTTAGCCGGGGAAGCGAAAGCTCCTTGATAATTAGCTTCCCCCGACGGCGATCCAGCACCATACTTTCTTTAGCACCCGGACCACGGGCCGGCACTTTCGACGGGAATCTACCGTCGCATGCGCGCACTAAACTATTTAACAGTGGCGGGAAACTGTCCCGAAAAAAACCACAGCAATTTCCTGGACGTCTGATTGTAGCCGTGGTCCGTCACTTTCTCCTCATCTCGATCGCCGCCTTTTTCACTCCACCAAACAACCACCAAAAAACACACCGCCGCATAGCTGTCATTGCCATGGTACAGCATAGTTAGCAATCACTTTTACAGCGAGAGGAGAGCGGAGACCTACCTAAACCCTATGTTTCTTATATACAAATGTTCAACAAAAATTACTACACCTATCTGCACAAACAAAACCGTTCACAAACAAGAAAATGAACAAAAATTTACAACTTTAGTGTGAACGGTACAAAACAGCGGTGAGCATAAATTTTCGTAAACAATACACTCTACGGAGAGAGTACGCACGAAAGGGTATATTTCCACCCAGTGCTCAATTGTTACCCTGACGGGTTACATTGTTAAATAAAAAATAATCAATTTATACGCATTCTTCTTTGACCTAAATGTGATTGTAGACGGCGCCGATGGTTGAGTGGTAAGCGTGACCACTTAAAAATTATCGCCATTGGGCCACCCCTGAGTCGATTCCTACTCCCATCAGAAGTGTCTGCTCAAAATTTGAGCCAAATCAAACAAATCTAGTTACCGGACTAACGTGTTCGAAGTTTGTACGGGATTTTTCGACAATTTGGATGAAGAAAGCTGCGTAACTTACATTTTCACCACTAGGGGGCACTGTTTACAACAGATTGTTACTAAAAGTGAAAATAAGAAATATAATTTACAGATTTTTCGAAGACTATACTTTCAAATTTAGTTTGAATTTTGTGTTTCGAATTCATCTCGTCAGTAACTAGCACCAACTGGGTGTCTAGTTAGATGATGTATCTAAACTAGTACCGAAATTAGCACTAGTTAGACACAAAAAATTTAAACAGTTCATACGACACATGTGAACGTCTAAAGCAACTGACCTTTCCCGAGTGATGTCCCGGGAAGCAAATGCAGAAGTTCTGGTTTGCTGACGAGAAAGCGAAAACGAACTCCTGCCTTTTGGTTAAAGAACCAAAGCCTGATTTTATGCATTGGATCGAACGATTTTGCGTATTGATGGCATAAGACCTAACTTAAATCAAGTTTATTTTTGTGATTCTAATTCATCTCGTCAGTAACTAGCACCAACTGGGTGTCTCGTTAGACGATGTATCTAAACTATATAAATTAATGCCAAATTTATGACGAAATATGAGTTCGATAAACTACTTAACTATTTCTGCTCACTGTTCTAGTCATAATCATTGTATGAGTATTTCCGCTCCTTTTGATAGAACAAACATAAAAAGTCTAAAAGCAGGGCGATTGATAGACATTAACCTTACTTACACGAGAAATTAGAACTAGAATTTTTGATTGCGGAAGTGCGAAAGCATTGCAGTAGTTATCCATTAGGGTGGGACATAAATAGATTCCAGCTCCGAGCAACTTTTTGGGTACCATTTGGGTCCTACAACATCTGTGCTAATTCTTAGCTTGATCCCTGAAACTATATTTTTGCGCCCACTGTTTAAAGTTTACATGGGATTTTATATGGGAAAATTAACTTTCACAAAATAATTCCTCCAAGAGTCGCCCATTGCTTCCTAAAAATAAACCGTTATGTGGCTTTTGTAGGAAATTTAACAACGAAACAAAGTCTCGAAAACTACGAAACGATCTGACGTTTGAGAAAAAAGTGATTGATCTGAAACCAGTTGATGCTCTGACGATTGATAAAATATTTATTTTTTATAGCAACACTGTTGTTGGTTGTCTAATTATATGCAATTTTGTTTTGATCTTCTCTTAATGTGTCTAAATCATTTTTCTATACTGTTTGGCCACTTCGTAAGAGTTTTGAGGAATAAATTGAGTCTTCTTTTGTACATAATAAGAGAAAATTAAAGATTTTGTATATAATTAGACCGTCAGCAACAGTGATGCTATGACAAGTAAAATTTTTATTAATCTTCAGGGCATCAATCTGTTTTTGCTTAATAACTTTTTCCACAAGCATCAGATCGTTTCGTGGTCTTCTAGACTTTGTTTTCTTGACAAATTTCCTATAAAAATCAGACATCTATTTATTTTTAGGAGGTAACGGGCGACTCTTGGAAGAATTAATTTGCAAAAGACGTTTTCCCCATACGCAATCCCATGTAAACTTTAAACCGTGGGCGCAAAAATATAGTCTCGCCTATCGAACCAAAAATTTGCAGAGTTGTTCTGGGAGCTAAATGGGACCCAAAAAGTTACTCGGAGCGAAATTTTATTTTTTTCATATAACCATGTCCCACTCTATTATCCATTTGATACGTGGATGTATTCACGTAGGGCTTATTTTATAGCGACCTCAGATGTTCGTGAAATTTTTGTGACGGATCGTTTGACAAACAACTTCCATTGCCTGGAATAAAATGAGTATGTGTTATTTTTATACATCGAATTGTTTCCGAGTTATCAGTGGTTAAAAACTGTTCAATTTTATAAACTGCATAAGTTCAATAAATGAAAACAATCATATTCAGCCAAAACAATAAATATTTGTCTATTGTTTTTAACTAGAGAATGTAAGAAATTTTTTTGGCAGGAATTAAAATTTTGGTAGTGAATCTAACGTAAAATGACTCTTATATTCTGAAGCTGTATTTATAAGCTAGACTGTTCTAATCTACGATAAAGAAAAATCCGTACATATAAGTTAATACTATGTTTTTTACGAAAGTTTAAAAAAGCGCTCCGTAAGACCCTACTGTTAGACTATATTATATTTTTGATTGTAAATAGTATGAATTATAAAAATATCTTAAACATTGTTGTTAGGAAAACTCTCTTATTGATGGTTTCTCAATGAACCAAATCTACTGACAAAAATCTTTTTCATGTTTAAAACAATAAACATTTGATTCTTGATAGCTGAAGATGGAGAAACGCGAATAACTTCCAAAATGGGCACAATTTAACGGATTATTTGTTTTTGTTGAAACTAAATTCCAAATATCTCGAAAAGTATCGCATTTTGGAAGATCTAAGATAAATGCGTTTTGATTTGAAATGACATTTAGAAACATATTTTATAAAAAAAAATATCGTTTTGTCTGTCACTTTACATGAAGTTAAAAAAAATCAAATTTACCATTTGAAAACTCTTTTACTGATAGTTTCTTCATATTGCAATTACATTTAAAATGTTTTCTTTCTCTTTGGCTTTTTGTTGAAGAAAAAATAAAAATTTAAAAAAAAATATGAGTTCTTGTTATTAAATATTTTACCATGATTTTTTGATTGGCGTGAAAAATGCGACAACTGTTTTTTCAGTGTATTTTTTCGTGCATTTATTTCCCATTCCCAAAACCTTTGCTTTAAAAAAAATGGTCCTGTGTCAAATTGCTCTAATTGCCAGAGGAAATCGTTGAGATTAACCCTTTCATGCCCAACTTTTCTAGTGCATGTAGGGTTTCAAAACTATTTTTCCTTGTAAACGGTTGGGTCAAGAAACACGAAAAGCCTATTTTCATAAAGATAGGTGCTTCCATGGCAGTGCTAGAAGCTGGTCAATTTTTACCTTCTAATGCTCAATACAATTCTCCTAGAATAATTACAATAGTCCAATTACGTGGAAAACGTAGCCAACGACAGTCTAAATTGATAAATTTTATCAGTTTTCAATAATATTGCACCATAACGAAGATATATGAAAAAATCATTTTCCGGCGTCAACGTAAACTGTCCCTGGCAGCACTGCTACATTGGAATCCAATCAGACTAATTGCAATAACTTCAGTTCTAGAGCTAATCCTTCTATCTGTTAATACTCAAATTAAAGGCAATAATCACATTAATGAGCCTTACTTGTTGTTGCAAGCAAATCTCGCCTCAATCAAAAGTTATAGCTGTTTAAAAAGGTTGTTGTCCACAAACAACATGAGCATGAATGGGTTAATAAACCGAACACAACCGCAATGTTTTGTTTGGATCAGCGATGGTCATATTTTATAGTTGGCCACTTTCTTTTGGAATTCTTTCAAAGATGTTCCGGTTACGGAAGAAAAACTGGAAGCAACTCCTGTTTTTAAAAGGTACAAACGTGTGAGTTTTGGAATTTGAACAAATTTAATCACAGAATTGTGAGCACATTTTGCACCCTGTCACTAAGTTGATTTGAATATGCTACATGAGTACCTATTCTGCTGCATTTTCAGCCTTACTAACGCAATTTTTCTATCTCTCTTTATTACAGGTAATACAATAGCAGCAATTGAAGTAAACGACAAGTAGTCAGATGATGTAATCTCACCAAGCGACAGAAATAATCATCCTTTATTTTCCACACAAAGCAATTTGATTAAACGCTTTCTATTTATTTGTGTACTCCACTTTCCAAATATTCTCCCCTGCTGGCGATGATCACTCTCATCTGAATGTGAGTGTAATTACCTCACACGCAAGGTGCCTCACTCCAGTGACTCATAGCCTGGGGTGTTAATTTGCCGGGTCCGTTCATTGTTGTTGTATATCTCAACCACTTTTAAGTATTCTTCAAACGTACCTAACCGTGATGTTAATCCCTTGGTGGTATTTCTGAGCCGGAAGCTCGCTCTCGTCGAACAGTCATCCCGCTGGCTGCTAAGGTAACTTCTCTCTTTTTCATCTTAAGTAATCATTAACTTAATTTAACTAGTATAACAGCTGTTAGTTATATTATTCGCTTTCATTGGGGGTAAAACAATCATTGATTCGAGTTTTTGCTTCGTTAAGATTTCGTGGTACATATTCATTAAAATTTCTTTTGATTTATGCTTCGTGTAAGAGTAAGATTCGAATATCAATTTAATCACTACCAATTCATTGGCCAAGTAAATAAATGGCAGTCTAGTTAGACTGAGTCAGTCAGACTAAGATCGACATTAGATTGGTTCAATTTTTGACTTTTAGCTCCACCAGGCTTTACTGATTCCTTTTATGGCGCTTAGTAATTCTGCAAATTTTGGTACCGATCGGTTGTGTCTACGGACCCTCCAAAAATTTCAAAGTTTATATGGAAATTAGTATGGAAAATCGGGTAAAATTAAAAATAAATTCTTAAAAAATCACCTCATCAATCAATTCATGGGAAAACTATATATTTCTAAAGGTATTCTTCTACTGAACACATTCGCGGAACATTGTAAGTTTGTGAAAATTCGCTGAGAAAAGTTATTAATTAAAAAAGCACAATGGCTTCAAAACAAGTGGATTTTTATTATTAATCATAGCAACCCTGTTTGAATAACTGCATCTGCCATACGGGAGCGGTTGGTGGTAAACTTAGTTTACACTTGTATTACAATGGAGCTATAAGGGCCATAAAAGGAATCAATAAAGCCTGGTGGAGCTAAAAGTCAAAAATTGAACCAGTCTAATGGACATTTACCCTGCATGTGTCATCTCGATTCAAAAGTAGCCTTCTAACTACTGGGTAACTGGCAAGATGGTTTATATTGATGCAAAAGCTGATGAGTAAGTTTTTAATCATTCCGGCAATCGTCTTCACATTACGAGAATGACCTAACAAATTCACGAGAGGCAGCCGAGTTGGCCAGTCTTTTTCAGTTCCATTCGCTAATTGAATTCTAAATAGAAGAGCACTTTTTAAAAAGTGCTAGGCTCGCCAGCACTCGGACTCGCGGCGAATCAGATCACACCCGTTCGGGTTAATGTCTCACGGTGCTGCTTGTTTTTAGAATCAATGAAGCTGGATATTCACATCCCACCGCATTAAAATGTTGAACGGGGTGATTTTAAATTTTAGATTCGAGTACCTATTCTCGTGTTTAGTTAGGAAACAATTAGCAAAATCAAGTTTTCAAAATTCGCTACATGCGTACTGATTTCAGGGAAAAACTGGTTCCCTTCCTTTATTATCTAGAGCACAATTCAGCCGGTCGGGTGTTGTCGCTTAATTCATAAATGATTCACCAATTAAGGGTAAATTATGGCACACTGGACAAAATAATCAACGGAACCGGTATCCTTCATGGGGTCTCCCAATTAGTTGCTACTGCTTGATTAACGATGGTCCAGCTTAAGAAATTAGCTGCTTCTTCCAGTTACCGACTTACGGTTGGTCAAAGTGTTTACTTGAATCATTATTCAGTAATTCATTCGCTTTTGATTATAAATCATGAGCAGAGAAGTATGATTTAATTATCTTGTTTTCGATGTGGCAGAGTCGCTATACGCAAATACGGTGGAATGAGGAAAAATTGGATAAATCCAAGTTTACCGTTGCAGAGAATGTTCGAACAAAGAGAATGTTGAAATTTGCTCGAAATCTTCTTATCAGGCAGGCAATTCGTAGATGCGGAGAAACGGTTCAACTTCTATATTCTTGATCAGGCGTTTTGACACAATTACTAGTTCTGTGGCATCACCCGAAGTTTGCGTTAACTAAACTTTATGATATTGTCAATTTAAATAATACTACATTAAAGACAATCTTCGGTAATATTATTGAAATTTACACACACAAACATTTCGCTTGAGCTTGTGCGACCACCCCTGGCTGCTACTCCGTTATCGATCTGGACTAGCTGAAGTTGCACAGAGAATAAGTAGATAATTATGCTTGGGAGTAGCGAAACATCTTTCAATGTGCAACTCCTGGTAATCATAAAGTATTGATCAATACCGGCGCCGGCCAGGCCCGAACGTAGATCGCCGTAGATCGTTAGGCCGATAATTGCTTTTGCTAGAGGCCGTATATACTACTGCGCACTCCACAAGTATCACAGGAGGAGGATATTTTTGTTAGTAAGAGTATAGAAGTTGGATCACTTCTTCTTTACCGACGCCACACAGTGGGACGGAATCAAAAAAAGCCGGACATTGATATTTGCGACGAAACTATTGGTTTTGGCACTTTGATGTCTTCGGAAAGTTTTCTTCATTTTTTAAGTAGTTTAATAAAGTGTTGGAAAATTTTTATTTAAGGGGGTATATACGCAGATAAAAAAAAATAACTTTGCAAGTTGTTGCCAAAATTGATAGTCATGTATGGAAAGTTTGTAGACGAAATGATTTTATGAAACTTTGTTGAAGTAGCGAAATGGCTATCTGTTAAGCGAAAAAAGTTATTGGGTGAAATTGAAGTACATGCCGGAATACCCCCTTAAAAAGTGTTTTTTCATTGTAACTTTTTTATTTGATTTTTTACTGTTTCTCGATGTTCTAGAAAGTTGTTTATGCTTTCAAAACACACCTTTTTGCGAAATAGACCAACTCGCTATCTCTTCGTTTTTAGGGTGTATGTCTGTTTTTTTGGTTTTTCTGTGCTAACTTTAAGGGGCTATGGTTTGTAGAGTAGCAGGTAGTAGCAGCTAAATTTATTTTTTTGATGTTCAGCAAGAAATATCCTATTGATGCATATATAATTCATAGCGGGATCTTATAGGATTCTTGGAATAATGCGGGGTAAAATATGCTAGCGTTTCAATAAATTATTGGTATTATGAAGCTTGAAAAAATAAACTATTAAGCGAAATTAATAAACATTTGAAATATTATAGTTCATCCCATATATTCCGACATTCAAAGTTATTTTTTTTGTTATTAACATGCTCATAAGTCATCAGTGTCCTGCCAATTATCTTCTTCGTCATTGGATGAACAAAGTATTTCGTTGCTTAAAATACTCGGTTATATTATTACCTTGTTCATCCAATGACGAAGAAGATAATTGGCACTGATGACTTATGAGCATGTTAATAACAAAAAAAATAACTTTGAATGTCGGAATATATGGGATGAACTATAATATTTCAAATGTTTATTAATTTCGCTTAATAGTTTATTTTTTCAAGCTTCATAATACCAATAATTTATTGAAACGCTAGCATATTTTACCCCGCATTATTCCAAGAATCCTATAAGATCCCGCTATGAATTATATATTTATCAATAGGGTATTTCTTGCTGAACATCAAAAAAATAAATTTAGCTGCTACTACCTGCTACTCTACAAACCATAGCCCCTTAAAGTTAGCACAGAAAAACCAAAAAAACAGACATACACCCTAAAAACGAAGAGATAGCGAGTTGGTCTATTTCGCAAAAAGGTGTGTTTTGAAAGCATCAACAACTTTCTAGAACATCGAGAAAGAGTAAAAAATCAAATAAAAAAGTTACAACGAAAAAACGCTTTTTAAGGGGGTATTCCGACATGTACTTCAATTTCACCCAATAACTTTTTTCGCTTAACAGATAGCCATTTCGCTACTTCAACAAAGTTTCATAAAATCATTTCGTCTACAAACTTTCCATACATGACTATCAATTTTGGCAACAACTTGCAAAGTTATTTTTTTTATCTGCGTATATACCCCCTTAAATAAAAATTTTCCAACACTTTATTAAACTACTTAAAAAATGAAGAAAACTTTCCGAAGACATCAAAGTGCCATAACCAATAGTTTCGTCGCAAATATCAATGTCCGGCTTTTTTTGGTTCCGTCCCACTGTGCGCCAGAGAGATTACTTCACTATCTGGACTAGATATCGATCCACCAATTTCATAGACCGGGGACCAACGGCTTTACTTCCCTTCCGAAGGAAGACGTGACCACAGACCGGGACATAAGTCTCGATCAGTCGTTTACCCTACACATAAACTATGTGTAATTTTTTTGGATCTAGTGTCTAGCTAGCGGCCCAGTCAGCTATAAGCTACTGACCAGGGATGCCAAAGGTACTGGTAAACTACATTTTTTTCGGTATATTTACATTTGCACAAGCCGTACAGCCCGCTACAGCGACACATCACTACAGTTCTTGCCAGAACGGTAGCCATACCGAGTACATTTTCCCGTAGAGCAGTAGAATACATTTTTGTTTTGCTGCTGTACTCCGACTGCTCAGTGAGAGTGTGGCGTAGTAAAGTTTGATCTCACGCTTTGTACATTTTTCTCTGCATAGTCAAAGGGAGAGGCCCACACACGAAAGCGATGATGCCGGTCGTGGCATAAACGAACCGCATTTATTGTAGTCGTTTTTGATTGAAAATATTGAATAGATTAAAAATAGTAAAAAGTGTAAAATAAGGAAAGAGAAGCTGTACCGCCCGCGTCTGGTGGCTGTACTGGGGGCAGTATTTCTTTGTCATGTTACTGCTTTGCTTACACACTGCCGTACAGCACTGGGCGTCCTGCAATAGCGAACGACAGAAGCGTCAAAAGAGAAATGAGAATGTAGGCAGAAAAAATACAGCCGCAGAAAAGGTAGGCATTTTGCATCCTTGCTACTGACGAGGAGAATCCGAAACACAAAAAAATATGACTTGAGGAAAATGAACCAAAGAGCACACGCTAGTTCACACTTCAATGTATACACCGTATTGCACTCTAGACCACGCGCGGTGGTGAATTTATCTGAACACGTACCTGCCGCCACATATATTTCAAAGAGCAAGAGAGCGTGGTTCTCTCGCACTAAACAAAACAACCCCCAATCCATTTATTCAATCAGCTCCGAAAGAAAGAGCTTTCTTCTTTTTCTGTGGTGTGTCATCATTGTATCTTCTGTGTATGCATGAAACTGGCACGCTAGTGCATCATTGGAATGAAATGCTAACAGTGCCTGGCGGCAGTCATGCGATGTATTACCAACCACCGAAGAATGCGAGCTGACATGAAACGCAGCAGCTGCTACGCTTACAAGGTCAGGACACAAACTAACTAATTTTTCTTATGTTCCATTTTTATATGTGTCGCACTTCACTGAATGACAAAGGGTAGTTCTAGCGACGCTCACTGCTTGATCGAATTGTACCGACCAATCATGGATCAGATAATTACCGCTTTCGTAAAATCCATTATTTCCTTTATTTTTTAGTAATTGTACATTCTGCGGAATTGGATACAAGATTGTTATACATATTTCCAATCAGATAGGGCAATAATTCTTTCATTCAGTACAACGGCAGATATTCACGTTTAAACAATCGTGTAAAATTCCGGCAGAAAATTTTGAAACGCGAACCCTATATTGAAACGTTTAAATTATTCTACTTCAAAAAAATCGAGTAGCGGTATTGTACCAGTACTACTGAGGGTTTCAGTACCGCGGAACCGGTTCTCGCCAGAAAGGGTCGGTACTAGGAACCCTACTGCCGATAATAAGCGGAAGCCCATTTCTGCTACAATATAACACAACGTTTTTTTTGCGGTAGATATCTTGAACTATATGTATGCTTTTTTCTACGTTACCACCAGTTAGAGTAACTGTGACTGCGCAGATATCGCGAGTTGTGAGTTCCGATATGAGACACGCATCAATAGCCTTAGGGCCGATTTCTTCACCCTCGCTTAAGGCTTAAGCCAGGTTTAAACGTGGTGAACCTGGTTTAAAAGTTAAACGAGGATGAAGAAATCGGCCCTTAGTTGCAAGATTGCATGTACGAGGCATTTCACGTGAATTAGTTATGTCTGTCTTGTTATAAGCAATGAAAGCAGTGTAAAGTTACTTTCCAGTTTAGAAGTTTCCTTTATGGAAGAACGGTTTTAAAACAAAGCTATGGAATTTTTACCTTCCTGACTAAATCGAAATAGATTCATAGTTGCTATACCAGTCTACTTTCTACTTCTGCCGCAGTCAGACGTACAATCGAGCCAAGTGAACAACAGGCCTCGCGATCTAGTGTGCATTGTCTCGAGAACAAAGGAAACATCGGACTATTCTTGTCATCATGAGTAAAGTTGACGAAAAAGCTCTACTCCGACCCAACGCTGCGGTCGTTGACTTTAAATTTTGTTTAAAACGACCGAGTTTTAGTGAAGTGGAATTCCTTCTGAAGATAAAAATGCAACTAAGACTTACGGAAGTGTTGTACCTTCAGTATCATCATCTTCGCAGAGCAGTGTTAATATCATTCAACACGTTAGCACAAGCCGAGCGTTTCGTTTTGAAGAACAACTTAAAACACGTGGTTGAAAGTGACAACGTTGGAATTAAGATTCCCGTATATATTAAGAATGATTATATAGATGTAAGGTTATATGACCTATCGCCTCGTACCCCTCCTGAGCTAATTGCAAAATGCATGTCGCAATACGGAGAAGTAGAATGCGTTACACCTGATACTTGGAGAAACTTCTTCCCGGGTACTCCTAACGGCGTTTTTGTAGTGAGGATGCGGGTTGAAAGGCCTATACCCTCCTACTTGACAATAAAACTCAAAGCTCACGGAACTACAATTATGCAAACTACGCTATGCACCCATGAGGGGCAAACTCCTACGTGCAAATATTGTAATCAGACAGCTCATCATGGACAACCTTGCGCGGAAGATGCAGAGGAAGACGCATCTCAGTCGATTGCCAACTCATTTACGGCAAACCAACCCAAAACAGAGTTTTCAATACCAATGCCTGAACCACAAACGGTGGCCAAATTTGTGGCAGCAGTTGCACAGAGCATAATGACAACCACAAAAGAAGCATCCAGTACCGCAAAATCAACTGTAAGCAACATTGGCAAGGATAACAATAACAGTGACGGATTCACGGTGGTTAGCAATAAGTGCAAGAAACAGGGAGAAACATCTGATCGCGGACACCAAGCCGGCTTCGACCTGGACGTGAAAAACAAAAAAGAATTAAATGACCCCCCAGATGCAGATTGCCAGCAAATCTCGCGAAAGAAGGTCTCCGCTCGCAATAAAAAGTTGCGCGCACGAGATCCAGTATTATAATAATATTTGCTTATATTTTTATTTTTACATTTGTAAACATATAAAAGATTCACGGCTCCGTTAAGCTACCGCTATGAGCCGTGTCAAATAAACGAATTATAAAAAAAAAAAAGATAGTTGCTATATGTTTATACTGGAGATTAATTTGTGCTGTTCTAGCCATTGTTGATTATAAAACTGTACATTTCATTTCCAACATTTATTGCATTCAGTCGTCTTCTACAGAATGTGAGCAGAAGTCCAGTGATTCAATTCTTGGCCAGATGCCATACGACTTTTGGACAAGTTCGTCTGTATACATCGAACTTTGACAATTAAAATCCAGCAAAACTTCATTACTATTAGCCAAAATTCTCACCAAATACTCAGCCCACCAAAAATCCGGCAAAATAATGCCGATCATCGGTGAAAAAATTTGTTGTGTAGGGCGAACGTTCCGCTGCGTAATGAAGCATACTGAGGAGTTCAACCGGTGCTTCTCAAGTTCTGTTGGGCATTAAGAATATTTTAAACCCCCTCAACAATTTGAACCATAGCACGGGTCACCCTAACAAAAAATCAATGGCTGATGAAACCAGAACATCGCATTATTATTTCGTAAAATGATGCTGTGTTATTACAATAGCCACTTGCCATCTACTTTGAAAACAAATGTGTTGATAGTGATACAATACTCTCTGATGTGCACATATCGTGTAACGACCCGTACTATGAACCTATTACCCGGCACCTTAAGACGAGTCATCAGCTTCCGATTGATCCAATTCGAATATGTAGACAGCAACATTATCGACACGGGAAGTCGTTTCTTGATAGGCCTTTTCCTTCTGATGCGCTGTTCGATTGTGAAATGAAATAACGAGATTGGATTCTTTCGAATTGTTATAGCCTGCCGCCCGATGATGGGCAATTGATTCCAGCCATTACCATGTTATGTTGTTAACCCTTTTGCACCATGCAGCTCGATTTTTTTAGTTCGCCCAATTCTCGCTAAGCTTTGAATCGCAAAGAACGTACACATATCTTCAAAACAGGAACTGCCCATTACCAGAATTCGCGATTATATGTAGGCATATGCTAATACATAATTACAAATAAATGCTGGGAATGCTGGTCCTATCATTAAGGTTCGCACTTACCAGCGGGCAAAAAGTTACCTCGGCAGGCTGAACGGCGAAATAAAGGTAAGAGAATGGATCGGGACAAGCGATATAATGATCCATTTGGCCGTTGTTGTTCCACAAAGAGAGGGAAATTGTTGGGAAAGTCATTATACAAAATGTACGCGTATTTGCGCCGCAATTGGAAAACAGATTCTGGGTCATGGGGAAACTGCGGGATTCATAATGAGAGTGAGAACTTTCAATTGAATTATGCTTGAAAAAAATAGGCGTAAAAAGTTTTGGGACCGGGCTCGTCGCGTTGAGTTATCCTTTCTAACCATTAAAG
>NW_026683597.1:0-32353 GCF_030247195.1 Topomyia yanbarensis | reverse complement strand
GCAGTACAGGGTAACAGAATCATTCTGCAAGGTTTCGTAAACAAAAATATTTCTTTCGACGAATCTCAGTTTAGAACAAAATTTGTTTAATGTGGTTCAATCGAAGTAGGCTCCCATTTTACTATCGTTATTCAGAATGCAAATCACATTCGTTCGAAAAAGCGATACGTCGCAATGTAGGTATAGAATAAAGCTGAGAATGTACCCAGACAGTCGCTTTGGTGCAACCGAGATATAACCGGTCTGCCAACTCGGTTTAGTTCCTGCATGTTTTGTTGAAAATCATCCTTTTTGGCCTTTTCGTATTCACGTCCAGCAATTGAAGTTTCATGTCACACTTGTTCCGCATGGTACTTTTCGCAGTGATTCAAAATACTGTTTCAACTGTCAACAACCATCGAACTGATTCCTGGTGGTGATTCTTTCTCACTGTTTTTCATCTTCCTAGCGGAAGTTCCCAGACCCGGACATAATCGATCGCTATTAGCTTGACTGAGCCAACATTTGTTATTCTTAACCGAGATGTTCTTCTCCTTGCACGGGATCTATTACTTAGCTGGTATGCTTAGGTCAAGTCAAATCGAATGTGACCTCAATCTGCGGAACAATTTGCTGAGCAGTTGGGATGCTCGACAAACGAAACTATCCCAAATGGTTGTTGCCATAAGACATTGCTCGTTCTCGAACGTATGATTCCGAGTATGGGCATAGCGTAGTTGGTAAATCGATTGCCGATATATCACCTGAGTTCGATTCTCAACCCCGCACATAGGGTTAGATATTTTTCCAAAAGAGATTTCTCTAACCCAAAAAGAGGCGAATGATCATACGGTTAAAACCTCTATAATCAAAATAATAAAAAAGAACGTATGATACCATTTACATAGGATTCGACAATTCCTTTTGATTGGCTGTCATCACGCCTCCCGCGGTTTCAATTCCCAGCGAAAGTGGAGCCAGGTCAACAAACAGTACATTTTAAATCTTCATCCCTATTACTATTTAGAATGGCAGCTTGGATAGATACCCCATAAGCCACAGTTTCGTCTGGGGTGATTGAAAGATTAAAGGTTTTCCTCAGAAGAACTTTTGAAGCAACGATTGGACATTTGGAATTCGTGTTAAGCCTGTCTCCAACCAGAACAATATCCTGAATTGAAGTCTTGTCCATTTTAGCGCTCTCTCCATTGGTTGCATCGTTGATCAGAGCACATTCGTGCACAGTTCCTCAAAATCATTGGAGGATCTGTTTGGGAATTTGCGTTTATTTTTTTATATGAAGTGTAAATGCGCGAAAAACCAAATTCTCTCCACCCAGATGAGTATCTCTAGCAATTCTGGCTGATTCTAGTTAGTATTAATTTTAATTAGAATCGGTTGTCACTGGAGCCGGAGTTAGAGCCAGCCAAAATTACGACTGGACTTACTGGGACTATGGTCAAGATAAAAACGTGTTCGAATGTTGCGTTCTTTGATGTCAGGCTTGAATGTTTGGGTCGTCTAATTTGCGACTAATCGATCGCCTAGCATCGAATTCTATGTTTCGTCGGTTGATCGCAAACTGAAACATTGTAACATCGCCAATCACCCACTCCGTGTCGAAAAAATACTACGGATACCTTGGTCGTTGGAAATTACTTTGTTGACAAAAAGCAACATTTGCCAGATCAAGATTCACTAAGTTCATTAATGAATGTGATATCAGGTCAGGACTCACCACTTCATTTACAGTGTTCGAAAAATACAAAACAGAGCTGCCGAAACGAATATTTCGCGTCTCACCATTCTTGATTCGGTGAAAAAAAAATTTCAACATTCTTGCATTTTGCAATTTTTAAATTACCATAAAAAACAGGAAATGTCCTAGAAACCTCATTTAAATGGAAATGTTTATAAAAATATAAAATCTTTCGATAAAAAATAAGACATAGGGGTGTTAGGTCTGACGAGAAAGGTCTATTAAAGGAATAGTATGTAAAATTCATGCAGGAGTATTTGGAATTATGGAATTAGGTCACATGAGAAAGGTCGCGGAAATTAATTCGGTTTCTGAGCTGAACGAAAGGCAGATATAGGATGCTTTTTGCCACATCGTCCGGTTATTAAAGATTCGAGCAATATCACAAAGGTTCGGGTGGTGTTTGATGGATCAGCAAGGACTTCATCGGGATATTCGCTCAATGATGCATTAGCTAAGGGTCCAGTTATAAAGGAAGAGCTACCTACACTGCTGATTCGGTTTCGAAAACATCAGGTTGGACTAGTGGCTGACGTCGAAAAAATGTATTGAGAGGTGGTGGTTCATCCAGAGGATACGAAATATCAGCGAATATTCTGGAGATTCGCCCCGAATGAACCTGTAGGAATTTACGAGCTGCAAACAGTAACGTATGGGCTTACACCACCCTCATTTCTCGCCACACGCGCATTGCAGCAGCTAGCAGAGGATGAAAAGCAAGATTATCCATTGGCAGGATACATCGTGAAAATGATTTTTATGTTGATGATTACATCGGTGGTGAATCTAACGTTCAAAGGGCAATTCAAGTGAGGAAGGAATTGGAACAAATTATGGAAAAGGGAGGTTTTAAACTTCGCAAGTGGTGCTGAAACTCTCCTGATGTACTTGCTGACATTCCTGCTTGTGATCTAGAAACCCAGCTGACAATCGATTTTAAACTGGAGTCCGGCGAACATGTCAAGACACTGGGAATTACTTGGGAACCAGCAACGGACAAACTCAGGTTCAACTTCTCCACGTCAAACAGTCAAGCATCTTGGTCTAAACGCAAACTTCTCTCAGCCATCGCTAGCCTATTCGACCCACTGGGAATAGCGGCACCGGTAATCGTTATAGCGAAAATATTCATGCAAGAGTTAGCACTACTTCAAGTAAAGTGGGATAAGCCCCTCCCACAACATATGGAAAGGAAATGGAACGAATTTTACTGCAAGCTTAATTTGTTGGGGAAATTGCAAGTACCACGATACGCCTTCGTTGAGGAAACGATGAAAAGCGAAATTCATGTTTTTTTTCGGATGCTTCAGAAAAGGCTTATGGAGCATGTTTATATATTAGTGAGTGAGAACCTCAATAAGGAAATAGGGGTGTGGTTGATTGCAGCCAAATCGCGGGTCGCTCCTCTCAAGCGATTGACCCTACCCAGATTGGAACTTTGTGCCGCCCGAGAAGCAGCAAAAGAGTATGCGAAAGTTACTAGGGCTCTTGGCATGACCGCTTTTTTGGTTTGATTCTACAATCGTACTCCAGTGGACACAATCCCCGCCAAATACATGGAAAACCTTTGTTGGAAATCGCGTGTCTGAAATTCAAACACTCACTTTCGGACAATCCAGCTGATCTTGTTTCAAGGGGAATGAATGCAGAGCAGTTTTTAAAAAGCAACCTGTGGCAGCGACGTCCGGAATGGATTAGTAAAACAACAGAAGGATGGCCAACATATGATGGAATCAGTGACCGTCGAATTCCACATGAAATGCTAGAAGCCAGACAGGAAGTGGTAGCTCTTTCAACTATACCAGATATCAACCCGCTATTTTCACGCTTTTCTAGTTTGCAACAATAACTAAGAACCGTTGCATACTGTATTCGCTTTGCACGAAATTGTCGTTCGCGGACCAGTCGTATAACTAATGACTACCTAACCGTTGATGAGCTTAGGTCTATTAAATTAGCTCTCACCAGATTGGTACAGCAAGAACAGTTTCTCGACGATATCAAAGACTTGCGCGCCTCACGTTTCGTTTCTTGTAAGTCTGCCATCCGCTTGCTGTAACCTTATCTTGATGAAGATGGCATCTTAAGAGTGGGCGGGCGGTTGCGTAACTCTGGCGAGTCGTATCAAACTAAATACCCATCAATCATTTCGAAGTCACACCCTTTCACCAAACTAATAATTGAACACTATCATTTGTATTTGTATTTGTTTATTCAACTGACTAGTACAGTCTTAAAACTTAAAACTAATACACAGCATTCTAATTTTGCAATAAACATAAAGACAACAGTGAAACATAATTACAATTCACGAGAAATTAAAACAAAAACAATCAACAAGAAAACTTTCTAAACAGTGAAATAATCTCGGCAACATTAAATTGATATCGACTTAAGATCTAACTGTACGGTCGGCAGCGATCTGGTTAAACAGAGAAAAAGAATCCATTCGACTGGTTGGCATCCATGGTCGGTCTTTGTGAAGATCCCGAAATTCTCTAAATCGCCCTCCTTATGGCCAGGTGCTGGAAGAGAGAGCGCGTTTTCTCATGCTTGCATCTAGGTTCACTTTGAATGGGACGTAGTCTAGCTTAGTAACGTCCTGGCTACTCGAAACAAGTTTTTTCACTTTTGCAGAACCATTCACGTTTAAGCATTCACTCACGAGAACCGAAACTTCTTGCTCGGTGACGTCGTTTTTGATATTCGACAAAAATAGTGTAAAGCAATCATTCGCAGATCTTCCGGGATGCATTGTTTCAGAGCAGTTGTTTGTCTTTGGAGAAGAAAGGCAGGGTTTTGCTATTGAACTTTCATTGAGTTGCAAATGTAATGACGATTGCGTGCATTCTACAAGTTCAGTTATGGTAGCATTTAATGACTCGATGCTTTGCTTCAGACATTCTATGTAATTGTCGCGTTGTTTCTCTCGCATATCATAGGCGGATTTAATCGAATTGACTGTATTGCAAAATCTTATATTCTTTAGTAGGTCACGGCAGTCATCACATACCCAAATTACATTCGAGGCACTGCAGCCATTATTGAAAATGAAATAATGATAGAAAATTACTTCGAATATGCATTTTTTCACACAAAAGCATTTCTTAAAGCCCTGGGTTTTCAAAGTACGAGTCACTGAAACGATCAAAAGAGCCGATTCGTTTTAGTGAGTGAATCGGATAGGTTAACTCACCAAACTGAAACGGTTTGCCCATCTCTAGTTCCAAACATTGCGCATCATTTTTTATCGGTTCAATAGTAAATAAAATGAAAAGTGCGCCAGAATATACTTGAATGTTACCTACACTGCTCAACCACTGAAAAATTAATCGGAAAAACGTTTAACGTTCGGACACTTCTTAGGGGAGTACTACGAAAGGCCGTTTTTACATTTCTTATAAAAGAAATGTATAGAATTCGCTCAAACTTTCAAGATTTTTTCCGAGGCCCGCAGAGCCGAGTCTTATATACCAATCGACTCAGCTCGATGATTTGGGACAATGTCTGTGTGTGTGTCTGTGTGTGTGTATGTAACGGACAAATTTTCATTCGTGTTTCTCAGCAATGGCTGAACCGATCTTATCCAAACCAATTTTAAATGAAAGAACTAAAAAACAGTATGAACGCTATTAATTTGTTTTTCATTCTGATGTTTAGTTTCCAAGATATGAATGTTTGAATGCGTAAAAAATGGCGTTTTTTGCACTTTTTTTAAATTATCTGCCGAAATTGACAATATAGATCAACAATTTATATGTTTTAGATAGCTTTAACGAATACCTTTCGAACAAGCTATAGATTGTTGAAATCGGACTATTATCAAAAGAGATATTTAACATTAAATGCGGACGAAAGATTTTTATCATTTCCCATTGCCAGAAATATGACCAAAAACATGTAATCTATTATTAACGCCAAAACGGCTTATTTCAGGTCAATAGTATCTTCGGAGAATATAATGGAGACAATATGCTCTTTCTTTTGGTATTGTGCTTTTGCTGATTAATCACCCTATGAGTGAGATATTTTCACAAATTTTCTTGGAAGTGAATATTTCGAAATGATGTCTTCAGCAAATTTGTAGCTCTTACTTTTGCGAATAACTTCACTGAAGACTTCAAATATCTATTTTGAACACTTTAAAAGTTATGGCTTGTTTTTTGGGTTACTCTTTGTCGCCTATTTATTGTTCAATATAGTAATAATCCATTTAAGGCCCCCGTCGGGCAATCCACCATTTTTCGTGTTTTTTTTGCGGTTTTTTATTTTATTTTCAAAGAAAATGACAAAATATGGAAAAAAGAAAAAAATCACGACCTAGATAATTGTTTTTACTATGAATTGGCCGAAATGGAAAATTCAAAATTTTCCAGCTCGGAAAACTGTGTGCTTTTTCCGGTTGAAAAAGCACACAGTTTTTGCAATAATGTGTTTAAAATTTTGATTTTTCCAATACAACATAGCTAAACAATTTTTCTAGGACGTGATTTTCTCCGATTTTCCATATTTTCCGCTTTTCATTGAAAAATTTCCATTTTACTAGAAGCAGTTTTTCCACCCGCACAGACACAACTAATGTAAAATTTGTATGTATAGGTGCGCAAAAGTGGAGCAATATTTTTAACCTGCTGTTTCTTCGATATTTCCTACAAAACTACCCAAGTGTTGCATATGTACGGATTCGTTAGAAACCAAGGAATCTGATGGTACAAAGAAAAAATCGTTTTGGAAAACTTCATAACAGCGTTTTTCAATTTTCCTCGCGATACGCAGTGTACCGTCGCACGCGAAACAGCGTGGAAAGATACGAAAAGAAAAACAAATGTACTAAAAGTTATCCTTGGGTTGATGCAGATGGCGTGCTACGAAAGCTCGAAATATCGAAAGCTTTTAGCACAACTGTTTTTGAGTAATTCTGAATGTAGAAATAGTTGAAAATGATTTCAAATAAATTTCTTCATTGACACTTGATGATTTTCGATTCTCTTGGGAGATCTATGATATTTTATTATTTTACGAGACTGAAACAAACCGCGATGCTATTTTATCTTTATACGCCAAATAATGGAAAAACATTTTCTATTTTGAATTTGCATGTTGACATTTGATGATTTTAAAACCGATGATCGTTTGAAACCAACGGTTTTGTGTTGAATTGATAACACATATTTAAAAACATCTTTGGCTTTATTCCAAACAATAATGGAGGCTAGCCATATTGAAAATTATTTAGAAGTTCCATAAATTATCACATGTTACAATTTTTTGTAAGATTGGTTTTATTTCTCAGAAACCGATTTCCACACAGCATTGATGAAAACCTGATGAAATTTATAACAGTTGAAGCAAATATTTTCGACATTCCACAAATACCAACGAACGATTTTTTGGGATCCCTATAATTAATTTTTATACTGGATTTGACTGCTTTGAAACATTTTTGAACACAGATGTTGTTTCGTGTTTTCAGAAATGCAAGAAATCTCAGCAAAGTTTCTTCAGATTCTCATGGAATAATTATCATACTGATACTTGGATTTAAAAAAATTTAAATAACGCATTTTGCGAGATTGTAAACCAAAAAAATATATTTGTTTTGATAATATTTCTTTTTCTTTTATTTTATTGAGATTCGAGAGTTGGTATCACGAAAATCACGCTGAAAGCAACAACTTTTTTTTGTTTCCCTAGCGTTATTACGCCATGAAAATTTGAGTTTTTCAGGAAGTATATTTTATAACGGCCGTATCGTATTTCATTTATGAATCAATCAATAGTCCCGACCAGGACGATTGAAAATGAATCACTTGATAATATTTTATCACTTTATTGAATGTTAAAGTTCATTGAAATAAGGAAATAATAATTAGATCAATTTCATTTTTTCCGTTGAATTTTTGAAAAACTTTTATTTTGCTCTCTCTAATCAATTTACTTACTACACTTCCATTGACTTACAACGATTTATAGAAAAGATACGATAAATGGTGTATTGTAAATGATATGCGTAGTTTGAACTACCATAAACCCATTCTCGCTGAATACGTCTAAAGGATTGACTGAATGGATTTGTTTGAATATTCAAACGTTGGAAAACACAAATCTGTCACGTAGTTTTAAAAATACCCACATGGCTCCCTGTAGATCACCTGACAAAGGATCTGAAATCCAAATCGATTACTTTCAAATCAACAGAAAATGCTTTAGTAGTTATATTGGTCAGGAAGATTGTGCTACCAGGACTACGTCCAGCAACTGGCGGTAGCACTCCTGACAGAAGAATATGTACTTACTTGGTTAATTTTGAGCTCTTTGAGGAATAATATTTTTTCTGAATTGCGCAATTAATTTTTCATCGTTTTGTTTTACAATTTCCAATATGGATTTTTTATAATTCCACAAATGATAAAAAAGTTCTCCAAGGTTGTCTACATACTGAATTTTGATACAGTCGGGTCTCCTACTACGCTGATTCCTACTACGTGGATTCGTATTGTGCGGTACCCACCTAATAGGATTCACTTAGCCTATGGAATTTCGACTAATTGGGGCTCGAATATTTTATCTGAGTTAACATTTAGCACCATACTTTATTTGGTAAAGTTGTTTTGTGTTTGCTTAGACCTATAATTGAGAGCAATTGGATATCCAATTAATTGATAACTGCAGCGCCAGGGGTGCTATACAATAGAGTAAATAAATCTAACCTCTCGTAAACGCAACTATCATTGAATAAGTTTAACGTGAGCGTACCAGCTTTCAGCACAATGTGGAATTTAGTATGTCACAAACGTCTAATAACTTAGAGGAGATGGTGTTCTCGGAAAAAAATTAGAGAAGGTTAAGAGCTACGCGATTATGGACAAAACTAATTGAAATAGATAGACCAGGCGGCACTAGTGAGCATGTATTATTTTTCAATTTCTGAATCTCGAGAACATTATTTAGAAGTGTGATGTCTTCGGCAATATTCATCAGTGAGTCGAGTGGTACCCGACGGCGAATAGATAATTACAGAATTCGCCCATCAGGCGGCGCTAGGGAAACTAAAACTTCCAATTCATGTTAGGTAAAGTTTATTAATTTAGGAAAATGACGTTTTCTGGAATGTAATCCAAGTCACAATTGAAGTCTTATAGCACGCTACAAGTGCAATCTAGGTTGTATGAGTGGCTATAAAACCACCATAAAGCCTAAATTGTTACTGGGGCAAGGACTATTTAATGATGTAATGATTAAATTGGATATCACCTCAACGCGGCGCTAGTGAGCACACACTTTTTTATTGCGATATCCCAAAATAGGAAGGTGGGAAAAAATTTGGGAGGACTATCAAATTGATTTTGATAGAAAGAATCCATGCAGCATGATTCTGTTTCCCTATCCTGCATCCATCAGAAGAAGAAAATTTTATTGCCATGTGTTTTCAAGTAATTTCCATGATCATTAGTAAAAATTGGTGGGTTGGAAAAATTGAGAGGACAATAAAATTAATTTCTATTGAAACAATTGTTGTTGCTTAGGAATTCTTGCCGGATGATTTTGTTTGCCTATCCTGTATCCATCAGAAGAAGAAAATATTATTGCCTTGTGTTTTCAAGAAATTTCCATGATCACCAGTGGAAATTGGTGGGTTGGGAAAAAAAATGGGAGGACGATCAAATTGAATTTTATAGAAAGAATCCTTCTGTATCGATTTTGTTGGCTATTTTCGGCAAATTTGAGACTAAGAGAAACGAAAGCAATGAAATAGAAAGACGGATAGGTATTCTAGAGCGAATCAGTTATAAACTTGGAACGGAAAACTAGAACTAGGCAGGCTCATATGGGCATGATCGAAAGGAAATGTGAAGAATTCTTTGCTTTCTGCAGAGTAGGAGTTGGGCGTTTCATCCAAGTCTACCGCATGGTCTATGGTAGAACATAACTCATCATCATGTTTTACCGCCGACGCCGACCGTTTCTCTTAGTCTCAAATTTGCCGAAAATAGCCAACAAAATCGATACAGTAGAACCTTGCGGCAATTAAAACATAGTAACAGAAAGAATCCTTGCAGAATGATTCTGTTTCCCTATCATGCATTCATCAGAAGAAGAAAATTTTAATGCCATGTATTTTCAAGAAATTTCCATGATCAGTAGTGAAAATTGGTGGGTTGGAAAAATTGAGAGAACGATAAAATTGATTTTTATAGAAAGAAATATTTCTGTTTACGAAACCTTGCAGGATGATTTTGTTTGCCTATCCTGTATCCATCAGAAGAAGAAAATTTTATTGCCATGTGTTTTCAAGAAATTTCCATGATCGCCAGTAGAAATTGGTGGGTTAGAAAAAATGGGAGGACGATCAAATTGATTTTTATAGAAAGAATCCTTGCAGAAAGATTATGTTTCCCTATCCTGCATCCATCAGAAGAAGAAAATTTTATTGCCATGTGTTTTCAAAAAATTTCCATGATAAGTAGTGGAAATTGGTGGGTTGGAGGACGATAAAATTGATTTTTATAGAAAGAAATATTTCTGTTTACGAAACCTTGCAGAATGATTCTGTTTCTTTATCCTGCATCCATTAGAAGAAGAAAATTTTATTGCCATGTGTTTTCAAGTAATTTCCATGATCATTAGTGGAAATTGGTGGATTGGAAAAAATGGGAGACGATCAAATTGTTTTTTTTTATAGAAAGAATCCTTGCAGAATGATTGTGTTTCCCTATCCTGCATTCATCAGAAGAAGAAAATTTTATTGCCATATGTTTTCAAAAAATTTCCATGATAAGTAGTGGAAATTGGTGGGTTGGAAAAAATGGGAGGACGATAAAATTGATTTTTATAGAAAGAATCCTTGCAGAATGATTGTGTTTCCCTATCCTGCATTCATTAGAAGAAGAAAATTTTATTGCCATGTTTTTTCAAGAAATTTCCATGATCAGTAGTGGAAATTGGTGGGTTGGAAAAAATGGGAGGACGATCAAATTGAATTTTATAGAAAGAATCCTTGCAGAAATATTATGTTTCCCTATCCTGCATCCATTAGAAGAAAAAAATTTTATTGCCATGTTTTTTCAAGAAATTTTCATGATCAGTAATGGAAATTGGTGGATTGGAAAAAATGGGAGACGATCAAATTGTTTTTATAGAAAGAATCCTTGCAGAATGGCTCTGTTTCCCTATCCTGCATCCATCAGAAGAAGAAAATTTTATTGCCATGTGTTTTCAAGAAATTTCCATGATAAGTAGTGGAAATTGGTGGGTTGGAAAAAATGGTAAGACGATAAAACATCCATTAGAAGAAGAAAATTTTATTGCCATGCTTTTTCAAAAAATTTCCATGATCAGTAGTGGAAATTGGTGGGTTGGAAAAAATGGTAAGACGATAAAACATCCTTTAGAAGAAGAAAATTTTATTGCCATGCTTTTTCAAAAAATTTCCATGATCAGTAGTGGAAATTGGTGGGTTGGAAAAAATGGTAAGACGATAAAATTGATTTTTATAGAAAGAATCCTGGCAGAATGATTCTGTTTCCCTATCCTGCATTCATCAGAAGAAGAAAATTTTATTGCCATGTGTTTTCAAGAAATTTCCATGATCAGTAGTGGAAATTGGTGGGTTGGAAAAAATGGGAGGACGATAAAATTGATTTTTATAGAAAGAATCCTTGCAGAAATATTATGTTTCCCTATCCTGCATCCATTAGAAGAAGAAAAATTTATTGCCATGTGTTTTTAAGAAATTTCCATGATAAGTAGTGGAAATTGGTGGGTTGGAAAAATTTAGAGGACAATAAAACTGATTTCCATGGAAACAATTGTTTTTGCTTAGGAAACCTTGCAGGATGATTTTGTTGGCCTATCCTGTATTTATCAGAAGAAGAAAATTTTATTGCCTTGTGTTTTCAAGAAATTTCCATGATCACCAGTGGAAATTGGTGGGTTGGAAAAAATGGGAGGACGATCAAATTGATTTTTATAGAAAGAATCCTTGCAGAAAGATTATGTTTCCCTATCCTGCATCCATTAGAAGAAGAAAATTTTATTGCCATGTTTTTTAAAAAAAATTCCATGATCAGTAGTGGAAATTGGTGGGTTGGAAAAAATGGTAAGACGATAAAATTGATTTTTATAGAAAGAATCCTGGCAGAATGATTCTGTTTCCCTATCCTGCATTCATCAGAAGAAGAAAATTTTATTGCCATGTTTTTTCAAGAAATTTCCATGATCAGTAGTGGAAATTGGTGGGTTGGAAAAAATGGGAGGACGATCAAATTGAATTTTATAGAAAGAATCCTTGCAGAAAGATTATGTTTCCCTATCCTGCATCCATTAGAAGAAGAAAATTTTATTGCCATGTTTTTTTTAAAAAATTTCCATGATCAGTAGTGGAAATTGGTGGGTTGGAAAAAATGGTAAGACGATAAAATTGATTTTTATAGAAAGAATCCTGGCAGAATGATTCTGTTTCCCTATCCTGCATTCATCAGAAGAAGAAAATTTTATTGCCATGTTTTTTCAAGAAATTTCCATGATCAGTAGTGGAAATTGGTGGGTTGGAAAAAATGGGAGGACGATCAAATTGATTTTTATAGAAAGAATCCTTGCAGAAAGATTATGTTTCCCTATCCTGCATCCATTAGAAGAAGAAAATTTTATTGCCATGTTTTTTCAAAAAAATTCCATGATCAGTAGTGGAAATTGGTGGGTTGGAAAAAATGGTAAGACGATAAAATTGATTTTTATAGAAAGAATCCTGGCAGAATGATTCTGTTTCCCTATCTTGCATTCATCAGAAGAAGAAAATTTTATTGCCATGTTTTTTCAAGAAATTTCCATGATCAGTAGTGGAAATTGGTGGGTTGGAAAAAATGGGAGGACGATCAAATTGATTTTTATAGAAAGAATCCTTGCAGAAAGATTATGTTTCCCTATCCTGCATCCATTAGAAGAAGAAAATTTTATTGCCATGTGTTTTCAAGAAATTTCCATGATAAGTAGTGGAAATTGGTGGGTTAGAAAAATTCAGAGGACAATAAAACTGATTTCCATTGAAACAATTGTTTTTGCTTAGGAAACCTTGCAGGATGATTTTGTTGGCCTATCCTGAATCCATCAGAAGAAGAAAATTTTATTGCCATGTGTTTTCAAGAAATTTCCATGATCAGTAGTGGAAATTGGTGGGTTGGAAAAAATGGGAGGACGATCAAATTGATTTTTATAGAAAGAATCCTTGCAGAAAGATTATGTTTCCCTATCCTGCATTCATCAGAAGAAGAAAAGTTTATTGCCATGTTTTTTCAAGAAATTTCCATGATCATTAGTGGAAATTGGTGGGTTGGAAAAAATTGGTAGGACGATAAAATTGATTTTTATAGAAAGAAATATTTCTGTTTACGAAACCTTGCAGAATGATTCTGTTTCCTTATCCTGCATCCATTAGAAGAAGAAAATTTTATTGCCATGTTTTTTCAAGAAATTTCCATGATAAGTAGTGGAAATTGGTGGGTTAGAAAAATTCAGGGGACAATAAAACTGATTTCCATTGAAACAATTGTTTTTGCTTAGGAAACCTTGCAGGATGATTTTGTTTGCCTATCCTGTATCCATCAGAAGAAGAAAATTTTATTGCCTTGTGTTTTCAAGATATTTCCATGATCACCAGTGGAAATTGGGTGGGTTAGAAAAAAATTGGGAGGACGATCAAATTGATTTTTATAGAATTATTATAGATTAGTTAAAATGCCGGGATATTGAAACTGAAATATAATAGCAAATGTCGGTTAATATACAGTTTTCTCGAAAAGACATTCAACACCTTCCAAAAGGACCCTTGAAGTAATTGAATCTCCATTTAATTGTTTAGTTTTTGGCGTATAGTCACATACCGCTAACTTACCCCGGGGTAAGTTGGCGGGTTTTTGCGTCACATATTTTTGTCTCTAAAAATCCAGACAATACATCAAACACTTTTAAAAAAAATCAGACATGTTGCCAACAGTCTGCTCTTTCATGCCGCGTGTTCTATTTTGCAAGTTCTACCTACATCAAAGCGATAAAAAATGAAAACTGAAAATACCGCCAACTAGCCCCGGTCTCCCCTATGCTCTACAGTAAATTGTATTTATGATTGAATGAAAATTGTAATACATAGTATCACTTTAGCTATTATATGGAATTACAGATTCGTGTTTCGTTTACGACTTTGCGTTCACAATATCTAGACTAATAAAAACACCAGGAATGCCTTAAAATTAACACATAGATTTTTGCACCGCTCGGTGGCATATAGAATACTAACTAGCCAGAAGTCCAGATGGAGTTACTGAGTGGCAACCTTAAATATGCCATTTCAGTGCAAACGGTCAAAACTTTAAAAAAGGGTACGTTTCCTTTTAGAATAAAGTGCCATCTACACGATCTGCCAGTTATCCGTCACCGGTACAGCACTTTATATTCTGTTGACGGTAGCTGACCTATTGTATGAATCGCCCTTAAAGGTAAAACCAATTATCAGCCTATTCCGCGAAAAGTTGCTGTATAACCGGTGCAATCAACCCACATCGTCGAAGTAAGGCAGTACCATTGCGCTTCATGCCGATTTTCTTTGTAGAAACGTAAACCATCAGGTGTCGGAATAGATCCTGCGCTTTGTACCGTACAATCCCCGGCACTGGTTGACCGCTACAGCTAGTGAACATTTGTTGATAATCTGGTAGATGCAAAACACTCGGCCAGTTGCTTAAATCAGGGGTGCTCCTAGAAACAGTAATCCCATCAGGATCATATTCCTGGTTAGCTTTACGTGACCTTAACGATCCACAAATCCGGTGTGATAGAAGGATTGTGGTAAGTTCAAACATGAACGACGCTTTGTACTTATCTAGCATCTTTTTCAGATTTCTGTTTATATACTCTGAAGATCATGTAGATGCTCGAATCCAAGACGACCACGTCGAACAGCTCAACATTTGAGGGGTGTTGTAGGTCTTTCAATAGGAATTTCTCCTGGACGGCGCACAGTGATCACCTTCCATACAAAAGTCGGACAAAACCTCAAAAGTGGCCCGCATTTGATGAAAACTTCACATTAGTGTAATTTTGTGACGCTGAATTCATATTTGATGTTTATTTTTTTGTTTTCTATTACCTCAAAATTTTGCCACTTAGGGTGGTTCGAAAATTCAACATTTACGAATATAAAGTGTAATATTTCCAAAAATTCATTTTCAAAAAAATAGGCGCGGTGAATTTTTTAGCAGAATACACATTTTTTCAATTGTTGATAATGATAAGATACACCATAAATTATATTGCGAACCCTGGGTAGTCAAAAGCTACCATGCGTCTCCTTCAGACGTATCATGAAAAATCACCTTTTTTCATACCTCGGGGCAGAAAGGGGCAAAACAAGATATTCATTTTCGGAAAGTGCACTAATTTTCAAGTATCGTGAACAACAACCGATCTTTCCGAGCCGTTTCAAAAAAAGTACAGCCACTTTGAACATTATAACTTTAAACTATTGCTCGATTTATTATTTGTTTTTCATGTCTGAGCGAGAAGAAAGGCTTGTATCGACTAAATCGAATGGCAGCTATAAGTCCAGCGAATAACCTTTCACATGAAATCAGTTTGATCTCAATCGGAATCTTAACTAAAAAGATATATTCATTTGAATAACTTATGTTTGAAAATAGTTTTCTTCAGAATTCATTATCTATTTCACCTTTGAAGTCATGTAAAAAATCGAATTATTGTCCTCGGTACTTAATATTTCGAGAAAACTCTATTCAGCCTGTTAAGAAACAGAGAAAAATGCTAAATCATGAAAAATCAAAAATAAAATTTTGAGGTTTTGTCCGGCTAGGCGACACTGTGCGGCGCCTGGGGAATTTTCGATTTAAATGTTGACGTTACTAAAATTCATCATCAAAATACATTCCAAACATTTAAATGGAAATTGATTAGCTCACCTGTCCAGCATAATCCGTTTGAGTGCAACATATTTTTGGATGTTGTTGGGTTCTTCACCTGGTAAACAACACCGTACGTGTTCTCGCGAATCCTCTTGATGCTGCTAATCGCCAATGATGCGCATTGTAGACTTTGCAACCGGAAAACATCAAATGGTTCTAAGTGCAAATGAGAAACTATTTTCTCCTCGATTTTATTTCCTATTATTACATCATTGTAAAATTTTTAGCATTGTTTCATATATATATATATACTAGCGGTCAACCAGTGCCGGGGATTGTACGGTACAAAGCGCAGGATCTATTCCGACACCTGATGGTTTACGTTTCTACAAAGAAAATCGGCATGAAGCGCAATGGTACTGCCTTACTTCGACGATGTGGGTTGATTGCACCGGTTATACAGCAACTTTTCGCGGAATAGGCTGATAATTGGTTTTACCTTTAAGGGCGATTCATACAATAGGTCAGCTACCGTCAACAGAATATAAAGTGCTGTACCGGTGACGGATAACTGGCAGATCGTGTAGATGGCACTTTATTCTAAAAGGAAACGTACCCTTTTTTAAAGTTTTGACCGTTTGCACTGAAATGGCATATTTAAGGTTGCCACTCAGTAACTCCATCTGGACTTCTGGCTAGTTAGTATTCTATATGCCACCGAGCGGTGCAAAAATCTATGTGTTAATTTTAAGGCATTCCTGGTGTTTTTATTAGTCTAGATATTGTGAACGCAAAGTCGTAAACGAAACACGAATCTGTAATTCCATATAATAGCTAAAGTGATACTATGTATTACAATTTTCATTCAATCATAAATACAATTTACTGTAGAGCATAGGGGAGACCGGGGCTAGTTGGCGGTATTTTCAGTTTTCATTTTTTATCGCTTTGATGTAGGTAGAACTTGCAAAATAGAACACGCGGCATGAAAGAGCAGACTGTTGGCAACATGTCTGATTTTTTTTAAAAGTGTTTGATGTATTGTCTGGATTTTTAGAGACAAAAATATGTGACGCAAAAACCCGCCAACTTACCCCGGGGTAAGTTAGCGGTATGTGACTATACGCCAAAAACTAAACAATTAAATGGAGATTCAATTACTTCAAGGGTCCTTTTGGAAGGTGTTGAATGTCTTTTCGAGAAAACTGTATATTAACCGACATTATGCTATTATATTTCAGTTTCAATATCCCGGCATTTTAACTAATCTATAATAATTCTATAAAAATCAATTTGATCGTCCTCCCAATTTTTTTCTAACCCACCCAATTTCCACTGGTGATCATGGAAATATCTTGAAAACACAAGGCAATAAAATTTTCTTCTTCTGATGGATACAGGATAGGCAAACAAAATCATCCTGCAAGGTTTCCTAAGCAAAAACAATTGTTTCAATGGAAATCAGTTTTATTGTCCCCTGAATTTTTCTAACCCACCAATTTCCACTACTTATCATGGAAATTTCTTGAAAAAACATGGCAATAAAATTTTCTTCTTCTAATGGATGCAGGATAAGGAAACAGAATCATTCTGCAAGGTTTCGTAAACAGAAATATTTCTTTCTATAAAAATCAATTTTATCGTCCTACCAATTTTTTCCAACCCACCAATTTCCACTAATGATCATGGAAATTTCTTGAAAAAACATGGCAATAAACTTTTCTTCTTCTGATGAATGCAGGATAGGGAAACATAATCTTTCTGCAAGGATTCTTTCTATAAAAATCAATTTGATCGTCCTCCCATTTTTTCCAACCCACCAATTTCCACTACTGATCATGGAAATTTCTTGAAAACACATGGCAATAAAATTTTCTTCTTCTGATGGATTCAGGATAGGCCAACAAAATCATCCTGCAAGGTTTCCTAAGCAAAAACAATTGTTTCAATGGAAATCAGTTTTATTGTCCTCTGAATTTTTCTAACCCACCAATTTCCACTACTTATCATGGAAATTTCTTGAAAACACATGGCAATAAAATTTTCTTCTTCTAATGGATGCAGGATAGGGAAACATAATCTTTCTGCAAGGATTCTTTCTATAAAAATCAATTTGATCGTCCTCCCATTTTTTCCAACCCACCAATTTCCACTACTGATCATGGAAATTTCTTGAAAAAACATGGCAATAAAATTTTCTTCTTCTGATGAATGCAAGATAGGGAAACAGAATCATTCTGCCAGGATTCTTTCTATAAAAATCAATTTTATCGTCTTACCATTTTTTCCAACCCACCAATTTCCACTACTGATCATGGAAATTTTTTGAAAAAACATGGCAATAAAATTTTCTTCTTCTAATGGATGCAGGATAGGGAAACATAATCTTTCTGCAAGGATTCTTTCTATAAAAATCAATTTGATCGTCCTCCCATTTTTTCCAACCCACCAATTTCCACTACTGATCATGGAAATTTCTTGAAAAAACATGGCAATAAAATTTTCTTCTTCTGATGAATGCAGGATAGGGAAACAGAATCATTCTGCCAGGATTCTTTCTATAAAAATCAATTTTATCGTCTTACCATTTTTTCCAACCCACCAATTTCCACTACTGATCATGGAAATTTTTTAAAAAAAACATGGCAATAAAATTTTCTTCTTCTAATGGATGCAGGATAGGGAAACATAATCTTTCTGCAAGGATTCTTTCTATAAAATTCAATTTGATCGTCCTCCCATTTTTTCCAACCCACCAATTTCCACTACTGATCATGGAAATTTCTTGAAAAAACATGGCAATAAAATTTTCTTCTTCTGATGAATGCAGGATAGGGAAACAGAATCATTCTGCCAGGATTCTTTCTATAAAAATCAATTTTATCGTCTTACCATTTTTTCCAACCCACCAATTTCCACTACTGATCATGGAAATTTTTTTAAAAAACATGGCAATAAAATTTTCTTCTTCTAATGGATGCAGGATAGGGAAACATAATCTTTCTGCAAGGATTCTTTCTATAAAAATCAATTTGATCGTCCTCCCATTTTTTCCAACCCACCAATTTCCACTGGTGATCATGGAAATTTCTTGAAAACACAAGGCAATAAAATTTTCTTCTTCTGATAAATACAGGATAGGCCAACAAAATCATCCTGCAAGGTTTCCTAAGCAAAAACAATTGTTTCCATGGAAATCAGTTTTATTGTCCTCTAAATTTTTCCAACCCACCAATTTCCACTACTTATCATGGAAATTTCTTAAAAACACATGGCAATAAAATTTTCTTCTTCTAATGGATGCAGGATAGGGAAACATAATATTTCTGCAAGGATTCTTTCTATAAAAATCAATTTTATCGTCCTCCCATTTTTTCCAACCCACCAATTTCCACTACTGATCATGGAAATTTCTTGAAAACACATGGCAATAAAATTTTCTTCTTCTGATGAATGCAGGATAGGGAAACAGAATCATTCTGCCAGGATTCTTTCTATAAAAATCAATTTTATCGTCTTACCATTTTTTCCAACCCACCAATTTCCACTACTGATCATGGAAATTTTTTGAAAAAGCATGGCAATAAAATTTTCTTCTTCTAATGGATGTTTTATCGTCTTACCATTTTTTCCAACCCACCAATTTCCACTACTGATCATGGAAATTTTTTGAAAAAGCATGGCAATAAAATTTTCTTCTTCTAATGGATGTTTTATCGTCTTACCATTTTTTCCAACCCACCAATTTCCACTACTTATCATGGAAATTTCTTGAAAACACATGGCAATAAAATTTTCTTCTTCTGATGGATGCAGGATAGGGAAACAGAGCCATTCTGCAAGGATTCTTTCTATAAAAACAATTTGATCGTCTCCCATTTTTTCCAATCCACCAATTTCCATTACTGATCATGAAAATTTCTTGAAAAAACATGGCAATAAAATTTTCTTCTTCTAATGGATGCAGGATAGGGAAACATAATATTTCTGCAAGGATTCTTTCTATAAAATTCAATTTGATCGTCCTCCCATTTTTTCCAACCCACCAATATATATATATATATATATATATATATATATATATATATATATATATATATATATATATATATATATATATATATATATATATATATATATATATATATATATATATATATATATATATATATATATATATATATATATATATATATATATATATATATATATATATATATATATATATATATATATATATATATATATATATATATATATATATATATATATATATATATATATATATATATATATATATATATATATATATATATATATATCTATATATATATATATATATATATATATATATATATATATATATATATATATATATATATATATATATATATATATATATATATATATATATATATATATATATATATATATATATATATATATATATATATATATATATATATATATATATATAGTGACTGTAGTTCCAAAAATCCAAAAGTGCATGCCTGTGCCTTTTTAATAAATAATCATTCGAATACCAATCCAGCTGTTGCTCTTACTATCGAAAGGTCAAGATCAACAGGGGCGCTCGCGGACGTTTCCAAAAGTTCCTGAAGCCCGGCACTTGTCTTGAAAAACAGTTTCTAGAAAGCTGTCCTAGCACTGGCATTGTCCTCTTCCTTCTCTGCAGTCTCGTCTAATGACTCAATCACATCCTGTAGCTCTTCATATTCCTCCCATTTTTTATTTAGCTTGTCGAACCTGAGTTTCACCTCGTTCAACACTCCGCCATTGTACTCCGCCAGAAACGTCGCGTGACGGTTCACTGATGCAAATAGCTGGTCCCGTTTGCGTAGTTTCTCTTTCAATTTTTTGTCCGCCATATAGAATTTTCAGCGGTCCAAGAAAGCAAGTTAAATCTGGAACCGAAAGGCACAGGAAGCATCCTCTAGCAACCGGTAGATTAACTGGACAGGTACTGACCTGGTACCTGTTTGAGACAGGCCTTGAAATATTTTGACGCTCCCTGAACTCCGGTAGTTGAATTACGAACTTCGTTGATCTCGCTTTTGATCTCCGTGGCCGTAATCATCGAGGGTTTCCGGAGGATTAGTGTGCTCTACGCCAGTGACTGTAGTTTCGTTGCGTTGTCTTAGATTCAAAAGGAAAGAAAAGACCCAGGAGCACCAAAATATGATAATAGAGTTTATTGGACAGGTACTCACCCGAGTGCCTGTCTAAATAGGCAATGCTGTTGCAATGCTTGAATATAGATAGATGAAAAGATCTGCGTGGCGTACCCACGCCAATTGAACAATGAAGAAACCGCGACAATGGCGATTTTCGCTAAGTAATTATTCTAGTTCCTATAACAGCAATCCAAATCCTATGTATCATGTAACTAGATCTCGCGGGATCAGAATTTTCGTTAAATTCCTTCTCCGATAATAAATAGAAGATCCGTTTTTATCAGCCCCCGATTTTATCAGTTTTTTTTACCTAATTTTGTCAACCAGACAGGGTTCTAAGGTTATTTCTTGGGATTGAAGAAGAACATTATTACAACTTCGGTTTATTGAAAAGAAATAAACAAATATGTTTTGTTATTGTTCTTATTTTGTCAACCAAAAATTAGCCAAGGGGCTGATAGTATGTTTCGCTTGATCCACAATCCTGGTCACGGCACCATTTTATGTGGGGGTCGGTTCAACGGATCAAGATGAATTAATTTCAATCTCCATTTATATCGTCCGCAGGTTCCAATTGACCGGCTTCCTCGTCCGGTTCACAGAAACGAATTTTCATTACGGTTTGACGAACAACCAACCTTTATTGATCTCATGCTCTATTTCTATGTATTATCCAAAAAATTTAAATTTATCTTACTTACAAAACGTTTGTTTTGTAAGTAAGATAAATTGTTTTGTTTTAATACTGAACTTAGAGAAACGACTACCGCTACTGTTACCTAGCTAACATTATATTGCCATTACTAGCTACCGTAGGCCGACTTGACTACTGCGCATATATTGAATCGGTTATCATGATCGTTTATAATTTCCCTCGCCTTATCAACCAAAATCGATTGTGATAAGGTTGATGGCTGAGAGCTAGTATAGTGACAAATGATTGTAGATGCTGTCAAAGATTAAAAATATCCTAATAATTGTACCTTACAAGTATCTTAGTATTGTAAATCTAATAAGCTAAGCTACCGTTAAAGCAGGCATCAATCAAGGGTCAAGCGTCGTACCAATCCTATATAATAGTTTTACCTATCCGCATGCTGTAAAAAGATACTGATCTACTACAGGTAAGAAGCCTTCGAATTATCTGCAGTCAACTGCAACAAAGCATGAAAATTACCTAAAAAATGGAAAATTTCCACTAATGCGGCAAAACGCAATTGATAGTGATTTCGCATAAGCCGAGGTCTTTTTCTCCCTAACCAAATAATAACCATATTAATAAATTTAATGGTTTGAATTTAACGAGGTTAGATCAAGTTAAATATTTGGGTTTGATTTACGATAAAAACTTACTTTTAAGAATCAAATTTAAGGAATCCAAGCAAAATGCAAAGCAAATATATAAAGTGCTTATACCCTCTTATAAACAGAAATTCTTGACTATGCCCAAAGAACAAACTATTAATTTATGAACAAATATTTAGTCCAGTGATGCTATGTGTATTACCAATTTGGGCAAGTTGTTGTGCTTCTAGGCAGAAAACGCCTCAAAGGATTCAGAACAAAATTCTGAATATAATTTTGAAGCGTCCTCCATGGTTTGGCACAAACGAATTGCACAGACTCGCAAACATAAAAGCATTAGAAATTATGACGAACAGTATTATAAGCAATTTCCAACAAAAATCGTTGCAATCAACAATTGCAACGATTAGCTCTCTTTATAGTTTATAAGTTAGTAGGCTTAAAGCTTCCTACTGCAAAAATTAGACGTATATGGCACCCCTATCTCATTTGTATTGATCTGACATAAGTCAACATCTCAGCGGGCACAGAAATTATGGGCCCCACTGACAGTTTAAATTGTTTTGCTTGTTTTGAGCGAAGCTCGATTTTCACTAGTCAGATACCGTACGGCATGACGCAATTTTTAGACATTTGTTGAAAAGCGAAAATATTGGATAGCTAAATGAAGAAATGTTTTGTTATGGACATGTCGCTGAATAACAAAAACTTTACACCATGGTGCACCAACAAATGAAACGAACTCGACTATCACAAAATTGTGTCGAATGAAATTGATTCTGTTTGTTGTGGATCGACCCTAACGCGACGTTTTAGATGTTGGCATAGAAATCATGGCGGCGTAGCAGATACCTGAAAAATTACGTAACAGCGAAAGCACATTATATCTTAATAATAATTAGTCGAGTCCTGTAAACAATACGTCGCTGTTGTGCTATCTTATGACAAGCGCCATTTAGCACATTTCGAGAAAAACGATTTTGAAAGTTTGAAATTGAGTATCTTGAAACTTATAAATGGTATAAACAATTCAAAGAAGACAGTTGATGCTTCTATCTATTCTACATTAATCTCTCAAAGATCGGTTGACTATGTTGCGAGTTTTTATTATAAATGTAAACAAAAGTCGCACTCACACGTGTAGTATGGCGTATCATAATCGTGCATGGAAAATTTTCCATAGAAAAAACATCAATTATTAACTTTTATTCATATCTTTAGCTTAAGTTGGTCCATAAACAATCGGTAGGATACATTTTGAAGGAAATGAGTCAAGGAATCTAGAAAAAATAGTTATTTTTGGTTACAGTGTTACCAAGTATGCTATATTTCCAGTTTAATACTTAAACTGTAGTTTTCTCACAATTCGTGTATTTTTGTTTTGAAAATGATTATGCCATTGTATTTCCCAGATAGTTTTACGTATAGAAACATCTTATACCTCAAGATAACTTGAGCTAATCCCCAGATACAGTCATTCAAAGCAAAATAATAAGGATTTTTCAGAGCGTTTCTCGCTATATCACAGTAACCAAGTAGAATATCAAAATTCTGAAAACGCCACTTTGTACAAATTTTTTAGACAAGTGGGATGATATGTCTAAATCAGTTTACCCCAAAATGGCGTTTGTCATAAGATAGCACAACAGCGACGAATAGTGATGAAATGTCACCACTTGTAGCTGAACACTAAATACCTATATTGAATTAGAAATTTAATGCAAACTAAACAATATAATCAAATACAAAATAAAATATAAAAAAGCAAGTTACATTTAAAGATTGATAAAAATATAGGTTTAATTTTATTTCTCCTGAAGTGGATCTCGAAAGCGGCAGCGACACCGTTCAAAACATACTGAAGCTCAGTAACAATAATGTAGCAGTCGACCCAATAGCAATTGCTATGCTCTAAAATTACATGATTTTTGTTTGAATTCTGACATTGGTGGTTTATGCCCTCGGCATGATACTGTACCTTGATGTGGTCCGGGGGCTTTTCCACCAAAGCAGTATTACAGTGATTATATCACATAAACTTGGGATACGATTATTTTCTTTTTAGTTAAGCTACATTGTGATCAATTTTAGTACTTAACTTGGCGACCTTTATTATCCACTGCCATGGTCAAATAATATACAATGTGGGTTTAGGGCCCAATGCTCTCTGCAGGCACCTCATTCCAAACGTACAAACGTGGCCTACGCGATAACACAAACCTGGTCACAAGTACGAACGCCCGCGATCTCGCCAATATTCAAACACCCCGATTGATTAGGTGAACGTTGGAACCTAAGAACCTAAGCTCGCGCAATCATGAATCGGTCACGTCCGGAAGTCTCCGCCCTTGATCATAGCAGCCCAAATTCATGCCTTTAGTTGGACCAATAGAAATAAAAACTAGACAAGACGTCCATGTGCGATCGTTGAAGAATACGCGAACATGCGAATGGCCACACGCTTATAAAAATAATGTGTCCACGCGAAGTTACATACTAGCACACGCGACAAAAACGTCCACATACAAACGCTGGAGTCCTTCTCGATCATCCACGCACGACTACACCCACGATCTCGTAAAAAGTATAACACCCTGGTGACTTAGTGAATGGTTTAGCACTTATAAATTAACAATCCCGGTCTCGAGAGTGAACCTCCAAATGCCCGTGTTTGCGCGAAACTACATAAAAATCGAATGCAAAGTCACATACACGCGACAAAAAAAATAACAAAATGCTTGAGCCCTTCGCGACCATCCACGCAACCTATACTCGCGCTCTTCCAGACATTATAACATCCCGGTGATAATATGAACGTCTCGGCACTTGTAATCACTCAAACGCAGTCTCAAGCGTGAACCTACAGTCCCCCGCACTCGCGCATTCATGAATCGTTCGCGTCCGGAAGTCTCTATCCCCGATTCCAGAAGTCTAGGTCCATGCCTTAATTAACCTCTACAGTTCCAGTAGGACAACTCTCGAAAAATCGTCATATTATTAATACTCAATAACAATACTAACTCTTCCCTTTATTTTATTTTTTTTATTTATTTTCGGTCTCATGCGTTATTTTCTTGTGATGACCTTTTTGAGCTCATACATCCAAGAAGAGCAACATTGCTGCCAACAATGATTCTTCTCTGCCATCGGACGTCGCCAGGTTTTAGAACAATGGAATATGTATTCTCATACTCGATGGTATCAGATAAGTAGGAACGATCAACAAACTGCAAGTAGTATATTACACATTTCTTGTTTTGAAGTATAAAATATTCGTATTAAAATATTATTTACAGGCTCCACACATATCTCAACACACACAAATACACAAATGCTTGACAGGTGACTGGGCCAAGTGCATTCACTCGTAGGATCTATCATTTCGATGATCGCCTCGATTCTACGAAACCAGTGCACAAGTAAGCTGACATAAGCTAGTCTCATCTGGTAAATGCATGTAACCTGGAAACCCCAGACACGACAGGACGAGACGGACAGACTGGACTCGACGGGGCCTAGTTCAGAGTTTTTGAGCATTCTTCAATGCACGGTTATTGACCTAAAAAAAGAAGCATTCGGCATGTTATTTTTCCTTTTATTACTGTATCTTGAGTTGGGTTCATACTGATATTCACTAGCACAGTCAATTGCATATCCTCCCATATACATTCACATCCAAAACGTGCAAACGCCCCTAACTTTTGCGATAACACAAACCTGGTCAAAAACGCGAACTTACATTACAATTTCAATCATCCACACACACCTACGCTCGCAATTTCGCCAACACCCCTTTACTTAAGTGAACTTTTCAGCACCTATAACTTTACAACCGCGGTCTCAAGCATTAACCCACCACTCGCGCGATCATAGACCGGCTACGTTCGGAATTCTCTACTCTCGATCAGCCTAGACTCATGCCTTCAGTTGGACCGATCGGGAATGATGCTCATATTCACTAGACAACACGTTTCTCTACCATGCACTGAAAATTAATTATTAGATTCACGGTCCGCGCGCGATCGTTCGAGAATACACGTGAATGTGCGAATGGCAACACGGATCTAAAACCGGATTTATGCACGCAAAGTTGGAGACACGCTGGCATTCATATGCTCGAGCCTTTAGCGATCACACTATTACACAATTAGTAAACGCCCACGCTAACCCAGACAGATATGCACTCCTGGACCCGAACGCTAAAAACCACACCTTTCACGCATACACCACCCAGGACTGAACATTAGATTCATACATACAATGCAACAAGTAATAATTACAGGTATTCGTCTGGCAACCGGGGGAAGTACATCTCAAACGCAGAACTTATCATTTCAATGATGGCCTTGGATCTGCGTTGCCTGTGTTCAAGGCACCATAGCTTTGTCCGTCAGGTCAAGGATGTATGAAACCCGCTAGCCACCATCCTCGGCCCTAGCTGCCCACAAAGGGATAAAAAAAATCTGACATTGGTGGTTTATGTTTAATTTTACTATTCTGACATTGACGGTTTATATTTATTCTAACAATGAGTAAAGTAAATGAGGGGTTGTAGGCTGACTGAACATTTTTGTAAAGCTTTTATGTTGTTTCAACTACTATATCTTCATGATATGTGTTTCAAATAGGCTGTTTGAAAAATGGTGATTTAAGCAAAATACTACGAAACTCTTTCTTTTAGATTGTGTGATACGCATAACAGTCCCATTACTATACTGCCGTGATACGCATAACAGTCCCACCTGCATAGGAAACCCATAGCAAATGGGACTGTTATGCGGATCACGGCAGTATAGATATTTTATGCTGTGCGTATCACAGCATTTAATAACTCTAAACTGATCCGATTCTTACATTATGCTACGTTTACTCTTATTTCAGAAATGGATTCGAGACAATGATGTTCTAGGAATAGTTCTGAGAGATTCACTCCACCAACCACAGTATGTCGAGAAGTTGGAGAAAATACTCCGTTTTCTTATTAAAGAAAAAGAACTCACGTTTGACGATTTGGATGCGGTGTGGCGTGCTCAGGCTGGAAAGCACGAGGCAATAGTTAAAAATGTACACGACCTCCTAGCCAAGCTTGCCTGGGATTTCAATGCGGAACAATTGGATCACTTGTTTAAATGTTTCCAGGCAAGCATGAAATCAGCTAACAAAAAACAAAGAGAAAGGTTACTAGAACTAAATCGTCGGCTGGCAGAAGATGACAAGAACGGTGTAATGGCGCAAAAAGTTCTTAAACTGTTCTGGACATTGGCACATAGTGCAGATATTCCTCCCGAAGTACTAGATCAAGCTCTGGCTTCCCACGTAAAAATTCTTGATTATAGTTGCTCACAAGAAAGAGATGCTCAGAAAACAATGTGGCTAGATAAATGCATCGAAGAACTCAAAGCTGGGGACGAATGGGCACTTTCCGCCTTGCGTCTTATTCGTGAGATATGCACACTGTATGAAACAACATCGAGTCATACACCAAGGGTGCACCAAATGTTAACCAGGCAGCAAGTAATCGACAGGCTACAAAATGAGCATACACTAGTAATACTAGTAACAACTAGTTTGACTAAATATATGGATAAAGTAAGAGTACAAGTTAAGCAGAATCCAACATTGAACCCTATGAATCTGATACTAGACAAACGGTACCCACATCCACAGCAAATACAAGAACGACTTGAGTTTTTAAAATTTCTACTAAAAGACGGTCAGCTATGGCTCTGTGCCGAACAGGCAAAGCAGATCTGGCAATGCTTGGCGGTTAATGCAGCTTTTCCAAGTGACCGTGAAGAATGTTTTCGTTGGTTTGGTAAGCTAATGGGCGATGAACCGGACCTAGATCCTGGAATCAACAAAGATTTTTTTGAGAACAATTTACTGAAATTGGACCCGACCTTACTAACGGAAAGTGGTATAAAGTGCTTCGAGCGTTTCTTTAAAGCGGTGAACTCAAAAGAGGAACGCCTGAAAGGAAAACAGCGTGGTTACGTGCTCGATAATGAGGATTTAATTGGCAAAGATTATCTCTGGCGGGTGATTACTGATGCTGAGGAGGATATCGCTTTTAAGGCAATAGACTTACTCAAGGAAGTGTCTACTGCTCTTGGGCCAAGATTGCAGGCCAATTTGAACGATTTCCATGAAAACTTTATCAGTGAATGCTGTGATAGGCTACAAAACTACTACGAGACTGTAAAGGTGTTGACTGGTGTAATTGAAGAAAATTCAAAACTTGTAGATGATGATATTAGTAGTACAAGACTGCACACGGCAGAAAAGATGTGTCGTGTAGTGAAAACACTTCAAGAATACATAAAAGAATGTGATAGAAACTATACAGGTGAACGAACGCTGCTACCTTTAAGTCGAGCGTCGCGTGGAAAACACATAAATCTATACATACGTTTTCAAAATCCAGGACGACAACTAGAAGATTTGGAAGTGATTACACACAACAACGAAACGATATTCTCTTTCAAACGTAATCTGTTGAAGCGAATTAAAGCTACCATAAATAATTTGAAAATTGATTTGTACAATTGCAATGGGGAACCAATTGAGATAATCGACGATCGCCATCCATTGTCTAATTACAACATTCGCGACAAAACTTTAATTACGGTAAAGCTCACACCGAGTGGATCTGGTTTAGCTAGCTCTCCCGACAGCTCAAGTGACAGCAGTTCTAGTTCACCTCCGAGACCTTGCCCGGACATGCTAAGGTCCGAGTCCGAGGATATGCTGCCAGGTGTGATTATTTCTCAGAAGCCAGCATACATGGATTTCTTTCTAAAAATCTATCAGCTTGGAAGTGATCTTCAGCACGGTTTGTTAAGAGACAGTTGTGTTTTCCTTTTGCATCTTTTGCCATTAGATAGACAGACAGTCGCGAACATACATGCGATGTGTAATTTCAACAATTCGGAGAAAACAACCAACTCATTGGTAGACAATAATAGTAGCACTCGCACTCCAGAAGCGCTCTTTATTGATCCAAGCCCAGCACGTGTTCTATACAATCTTGAAGTAATACACGCAATGCTCATACCAGCGCTAGATCCTGGTAGTGAGGCGACACTCAATCTTCAATCGCGCTGGTTGCATTGCGGTGCATCTCATTTCATTCTGGATCTATTGACGAAAAACAACTTTTTGCCTACTGCTGACATGCACACGAAACGTGCAGCCTTCCACTGTGTGCTCAAAATAGTGAAATTTTTCCTCTATATTGCTGGCTGCATACTTAGCAAAGTTGGCAATGATCCTAAAAATTTTCACCCTGATACCGATCGCTCGCAGGTCGAGATAATAAAACAAGTTATACAAGCAATTCCTGGAAATTCTGAATTGACAATCAGATCCATGGCAGTCAAGCTGGCACAGAATATCGCTGATGAAATGTTAACGCCTAGTGCAGAAGGCGACAGGTACCGTAACCTATTTCAATCAACGCTACATTGGAGTTTGCCAGACATGTCTACTATCAAAGCAATTGTAAATCTTGCTTGGGCCGCTTCAGGCAATAACTTGGAATACATTGGATCATCAGTTGACTTCAGCCAGAATATAACTGCTCCGGAATTGGCTGATTACGCTGTCTGTAAAGAAGCTCTTGAGGTGCTCTGCATTGCATTAGTTCTACATTATAGTGCATACGAAACACTTAGTCGCGATAATACCTGGTCGATTTTCATACAGTCTCTGGTTCTCACAAATCCTTCGCGTCATATACGGCAAACTGCATACGAACAACTTTTTCTCATTAGTACTTACTGCGCATCGGATAGACGACCATTCCTATTTATGGTAAAACTGTTGATTAAACTTTTACGTACAGTGATTCCCCAGCATCAGGAAACTTGCGCTGACTACTTTCAATTGTTTTGCCGAATACTTAGTTATGGATGTTCATATAGTTGGCCATTGCCCATATGCGAAGAATTATTGATACAAGAAATAGATTGGTTACGTGCTATTCGCGACAGTGTAAAGTCAACTGGCGGAACTGGAGTACACGATGACCTTCTGGAAGGCCACCTGTGTCTAACAAAAGAACTAATGTGTTATCTTAGCCCAGAAGTAAAATCACTAAGAAGTGACTTAATAACGGTAAGTTTGGTTAATACTTTTATATCTACAGCATTGTTTTCGAATTTCTTTAAATCCTTAGTAAATCCGAAAAAGTATACTGCACCTGTACCTCGTTTTTGAATAATCCCATTCGCTTTTTTGTGAAGTTCCTTTGTGGATTAACTGTTAGGGTAATTTGGGGAGAGATGTTGCACATTCTTAAAATAAATTCTGCATCAGAATAAACCATGATGAAATCATTTTTATCTATTGCTACAAGTTTCTAAAATACTGTGAAATGTTTTTTTTTATGAAAAAAAATTCATCAAATTTCCATGAACATTTAAAAAAAGGTCATTGCGGGTGAGACGCCGCACCATGGTCACAAACTGAAAAATGGTGAACAAAAGTATTTTTTAGCTATCGTTGATGTTTCTGTGATTAGGGATCTTCAGCTGAGTTCCATGAAGTTTGATTATACCTACCTATAAATCAGCCAGCACCTTCATTTTTCTTAAGGGGTTAATACCATTTCTAGAAACATTTTTTTATTCAACATTTTAAAAATATTTGTCTTTTGCAACCTTGTGTAACGGTTAAATTGGAGTAACTTTATTAAGGGTACTATTTATGATTGTATGTCGTTTTCCGGAATACCATTTCCCGGAATGCCATTTCCCAGAAAAACATTTCCCGGAATGTACCATTTCCCGGAATATCATTTCCTGGAATGTGCCATTTCCCGGAATACTACTTCCCGGAATGTACCATTTCCCAGAATACCACTTCCCGGAATGTACCATTTCCAGAAACACCATTTCCCGAAATACCATTTCCCGGAACGTACTTTTTCTCGGTAATATGTTATACTATTGAAATCTGAAGTACGTTGAGAATATTTGCATTTAGATCTATGTTGCTTTCCAAATATTTGTTTGGTTCTTTTCACAGCTTGTCTTTGCTCGCTGATCATGTTAATGATTATAAAGAAAACTAATATATACTATATATAACTATGTATATATATATATATATATATATATATATATATATATATATATATATATATATATATATATATATATATATATATATATATATATATATATATATATATATATAATATATATATATATATATATATATATATATATATATATATATTATATATATATATATATATATATATTTATATATATATATATATATATATATATATATATATATATATATATATATATATATATATATATATATATATATATTATATATATATATATATGTATATATATATATTATATATATATATATATATATATATATATATATATATATATATATATATATATATATATATATATATATATATATATATATATATATATATATATATATATATATATTATATATATATATATATAAATATATATTATATATATATATAATATATATATATATATATATATATATAGTATATTATATATATATATATAATATATATATATATATATATATATATATATATATATATATATATATATATATATATATATATACATATCTTTGTACAGGAGGTCTTTGTACAGGAGGGCACAAATCCTTATTTCATACTCTGTTGCGTTTCGGCTTCGCCTCATCAGAAACCGACACTAACTTATTATCGGAATAGATTAGCGCCGGCTTGACGCAAATCCCTTAAAAATAAAACACTTTGTGTTTCAATCGAACGACTGATCAAACGTGATATCCCGTTCGAGCAGTAGTTCTGTTTGTGCCGATGAGACACAGTGAAGCCGAAACTTGTCTTGGCTTAGCAGGCCTATGCGAAAACACTATGCTATATTTCACCCTAAGGAGGAAAATTTGGTAAAAACCAAAATTTCTCACTAGGGTGAAAATTTGTTGGTAAAAACCAGGAGGGCACAAATCCTTATTTCATACTCTGTTGCGTTTCGGCTTCGCCTCATCAGAGTATGAAATAAGGATTTGTGCCCTCCTGTACAAAGACTGGTTTTTACCAACAAATTTTCACCCTAGAGAGAAATTTTGGTTTTTACCAAATTTTTCTCCTTAGGGTGAAATATAGCATAGTGCTTTCGCATAGGCCTGCTAAGCCAAGACAAGTTTCA
>NW_026683596.1:7500-32380 GCF_030247195.1 Topomyia yanbarensis | reverse complement strand
TGATTGATTTGATTGATTTGATTGATTTGATTGATTTGATTGATTTGATTGATTTGATTGATTTGATTGATTTGATTGATTTGATTGATTTGATTGATTTGATTGATTTGATTGATTTGATTGATTTGATTGATTTGATTGATTTGATTGATTTGATTGATTTGATTGATTTGATTGATTTGATTGATTTGATTGATTTGATTGATTTGATTGATTTGATTGATTTGATTGATTTGATTGATTTGATTGATTTGATTGATTTGATTGATTTGATTGATTTGATTGATTTGATTGATTTGATTGATTTGATTGATTTGATTGATTTGATTGATTTGATTGATTTGATTGATTTGATTGATTTGATTGATTTGATTGATTTGATTGATTTGATTGATTTGATTGATTTGATTGATTTGATTGATTTGATTGATTTGATTGATTTGATTGATTTGATTGATTTGATTGATTTGATTGATTTGATTGATTTGATTGATTTGATTGATTTGATTGATTTGATTGATTTGATTGATTTGATTGATTTGATTGATTTGATTGATTTGATTGATTTGATTGATTTGATTGATTTGATTGATTTGATTGATTTGATTGATTTGATTGATTTGATTGATTTGATTGATTTGATTGATTTGATTGATTTGATTGATTTGATTGATTTGATTGATTTGATTGATTTGATTGATTGATTGATTTGATTGATTTGATTGATTTGATTGATTTGATTGATTTGATTGATTTGATTGATTTGATTGATTTGATTGATTTGATTGATTTGATTGATTTGATTGATTTGATTGATTTGATTGATTTGATTGATTTGATTGATTTGATTGATTTGATTGATTTGATTGATTTGATTGATTTGATTGATTTGATTGATTTGATTGATTTGATTGATTTGATTGATTTGATTGATTTGATTGATTTGATTGATTTGATTGATTTGATTGATTTGATTGATTTGATTGATTTGATTGATTTGATTGATTTGATTGATTTGATTGATTTGATTGATTTGATTGATTTGATTGATTTGATTGATTTGATTGATTTGATTGATTTGATTGATTTGATTGATTTGATTGATTTGATTGATTTGATTGATTTGATTGATTTGATTGATTTGATTGATTTGATTGATTTGATTGATTTGATTGATTTGATTGATTTGATTGATTTGATTGATTTGATTGATTTGATTGATTTGATTGATTTGATTGATTTGATTGATTTGATTGATTTGATTGATTTGATTGATTTGATTGATTTGATTGATTTGATTGATTTGATTGATTTGATTGATTTGATTGATTTGATTGATTTGATTGATTTGATTGATTTGATTGATTTGATTGATTTGATTGATTTGATTGATTTGATTGATTTGATTGATTTGATTGATTTGATTGATTTGATTGATTTGATTGATTTGATTGATTTGATTGATTTGATTGATTTGATTGATTTGATTGATTTGATTGATTTGATTGATTTGATTGATTTGATTGATTTGATTGATTTGATTGATTTGATTGATTTGATTGATTTGATTGATTTGATTGATTTGATTGATTTGATTGATTTGATTGATTTGATTGATTTGATTGATTTGATTGATTTGATTGATTTGATTGATTTGATTGATTTGATTGATTTGATTGATTTGATTGATTTGATTGATTTGATTGATTTGATTGATTTGATTGATTTGATTGATTTGATTGATTTGATTGATTTGATTGATTTGATTGATTTGATTGATTTGATTGATTTGATTGATTTGATTGATTTGATTGATTTGATTGATTTGATTGATTTGATTGATTTGATTGATTTGATTGATTTGATTGATTTGATTGATTTGATTGATTTGATTGATTTGATTGATTTGATTGATTTGATTGATTTGATTGATTTGATTGATTTGATTGATTTGATTGATTTGATTGATTTGATTGATTTGATTGATTTGATTGATTTGATTGATTTGATTGATTTGATTGATTTGATTGATTTGATTGATTTGATTGATTTGATTGATTTGATTGATTTGATTGATTTGATTGATTTGATTGATTTGATTGATTTGATTGATTTGATTGATTTGATTGATTTGATTGATTTGATTGATTTGATTGATTTGATTGATTTGATTGATTTGATTGATTTGATTGATTTGATTGATTTGATTGATTTGATTGATTTGATTGATTTGATTGATTTGATTGATTTGATTGATTTGATTGATTTGATTGATTTGATTGATTTGATTGATTTGATTGATTTGATTGATTTGATTGATTTGATTGATTTGATTGATTTGATTGATTTGATTGATTTGATTGATTTGATTGATTTGATTGATTTGATTGATTTGATTGATTTGATTGATTTGATTGATTTGATTGATTTGATTGATTTGATTGATTTGATTGATTTGATTGATTTGATTGATTTGATTGATTTGATTGATTTGATTGATTTGATTGATTTGATTGATTTGATTGATTTGATTGATTTGATTGATTTGATTGATTTGATTGATTTGATTGATTTGATTGATTTGATTGATTTGATTGATTTGATTGATTTGATTGATTTGATTGATTTGATTGATTTGATTGATTTGATTGATTTGATTGATTTGATTGATTTGATTGATTTGATTGATTTGATTGATTTGATTGATTTGATTGATTTGATTGATTTGATTGATTTGATTGATTTGATTGATTTGATTGATTTGATTGATTTGATTGATTTGATTGATTTGATTGATTTGATTGATTTGATTGATTTGATTGATTTGATTGATTTGATTGATTTGATTGATTTGATTGATTTGATTGATTTGATTGATTTGATTGATTTGATTGATTTGATTGATTTGATTGATTTGATTGATTTGATTGATTTGATTGATTTGATTGATTTGATTGATTTGATTGATTTGATTGATTTGATTGATTTGATTGATTTGATTGATTTGATTGATTTGATTGATTTGATTGATTTGATTGATTTGATTGATTTGATTGATTTGATTGATTTGATTGATTTGATTGATTTGATTGATTTGATTGATTTGATTGATTTGATTGATTTGATTGATTTGATTGATTTGATTGATTTGATTGATTTGATTGATTTGATTGATTTGATTGATTTGATTGATTTGATTGATTTGATTGATTTGATTGATTTGATTGATTTGATTGATTTGATTGATTTGATTGATTTGATTGATTTGATTGATTTGATTGATTTGATTGATTTGATTGATTTGATTGATTTGATTGATTTGATTGATTTGATTGATTTGATTGATTTGATTGATTTGATTGATTTGATTGATTTGATTGATTTGATTGATTTGATTGATTTGATTGATTTGATTGATTTGATTGATTTGATTGATTTGATTGATTTGATTGATTTGATTGATTTGATTGATTTGATTGATTTGATTGATTTGATTGATTTGATTGATTTGATTGATTTGATTGATTTGATTGATTTGATTGATTTGATTGATTTGATTGATTTGATTGATTTGATTGATTTGATTGATTTGATTGATTTGATTGATTTGATTGATTTGATTGATTTGATTGATTTGATTGATTTGATTGATTTGATTGATTTGATTGATTTGATTGATTTGATTGATTTGATTGATTTGATTGATTTGATTGATTTGATTGATTTGATTGATTTGATTGATTTGATTGATTTGATTGATTTGATTGATTGATTGATTTGATTGATTTGATTGATTTGATTGATTTGATTGATTTGATTGATTTGATTGATTTGATTGATTTGATTGATTTGATTGATTTGATTGATTTGATTGATTTGATTGATTTGATTGATTTGATTGATTTGATTGATTTGATTGATTTGATTGATTTGATTGATTTGATTGATTTGATTGATTTGATTGATTTGATTGATTTGATTGATTTGATTGATTTGATTGATTTGATTGATTTGATTGATTTGATTGATTTGATTGATTTGATTGATTTGATTGATTTGATTGATTTGATTGATTTGATTGATTTGATTGATTTGATTGATTTGATTGATTTGATTGATTTGATTGATTTGATTGATTTGATTGATTTGATTGATTTGATTGATTTGATTGATTTGATTGATTTGATTGATTTGATTGATTTGATTGATTTGATTGATTTGATTGATTTGATTGATTTGATTGATTTGATTGATTTGATTGATTTGATTGATTTGATTGATTTGATTGATTTGATTGATTTGATTGATTTGATTGATTTGATTGATTTGATTGATTTGATTGATTTGATTGATTTGATTGATTTGATTGATTTGATTGATTTGATTGATTTGATTGATTTGATTGATTTGATTGATTTGATTGATTTGATTGATTTGATTGATTTGATTGATTTGATTGATTTGATTGATTTGATTGATTTGATTGATTTGATTGATTTGATTGATTTGATTGATTTGATTGATTTGATTGATTTGATTGATTTGATTGATTTGATTGATTTGATTGATTTGATTGATTTGATTGATTTGATTGATTTGATTGATTTGATTGATTTGATTGATTTGATTGATTTGATTGATTTGATTGATTTGATTGATTTGATTGATTTGATTGATTTGATTGATTTGATTGATTTGATTGATTTGATTGATTTGATTGATTTGATTGATTTGATTGATTTGATTGATTTGATTGATTTGATTGATTTGATTGATTTGATTGATTTGATTGATTTGATTGATTTGATTGATTTGATTGATTTGATTGATTTGATTGATTTGATTGATTTGATTGATTTGATTGATTTGATTGATTTGATTGATTTGATTGATTTGATTGATTTGATTGATTTGATTGATTTGATTGATTTGATTGATTTGATTGATTTGATTGATTTGATTGATTTGATTGATTTGATTGATTTGATTGATTTGATTGATTTGATTGATTTGATTGATTTGATTGATTTGATTGATTTGATTGATTTGATTGATTTGATTGATTTGATTGATTTGATTGATTTGATTGATTTGATTGATTTGATTGATTTGATTGATTTGATTGATTTGATTGATTTGATTGATTTGATTGATTTGATTGATTTGATTGATTTGATTGATTTGATTGATTTGATTGATTTGATTGATTTGATTGATTTGATTGATTTGATTGATTTGATTGATTTGATTGATTTGATTGATTTGATTGATTTGATTGATTTGATTGATTTGATTGATTTGATTGATTTGATTGATTTGATTGATTTGATTGATTTGATTGATTTGATTGATTTGATTGATTTGATTGATTTGATTGATTTGATTGATTTGATTGATTTGATTGATTTGATTGATTTGATTGATTTGATTGATTTGATTGATTTGATTGATTTGATTGATTTGATTGATTTGATTGATTTGATTGATTTGATTGATTTGATTGATTTGATTGATTTGATTGATTTGATTGATTTGATTGATTTGATTGATTTGATTGATTTGATTGATTTGATTGATTTGATTGATTTGATTGATTTGATTGATTTGATTGATTTGATTGATTTGATTGATTTGATTGATTTGATTGATTTGATTGATTTGATTGATTTGATTGATTTGATTGATTTGATTGATTTGATTGATTTGATTGATTTGATTGATTTGATTGATTTGATTGATTTGATTGATTTGATTGATTTGATTGATTTGATTGATTTGATTGATTTGATTGATTTGATTGATTTGATTGATTTGATTGATTTGATTGATTTGATTGATTTGATTGATTTGATTGATTTGATTGATTTGATTGATTTGATTGATTTGATTGATTTGATTGATTTGATTGATTTGATTGATTTGATTGATTTGATTGATTTGATTGATTTGATTGATTTGATTGATTTGATTGATTTGATTGATTTGATTGATTTGATTGATTTGATTGATTTGATTGATTTGATTGATTTGATTGATTTGATTGATTTGATTGATTTGATTGATTTGATTGATTTGATTGATTTGATTGATTTGATTGATTTGATTGATTTGATTGATTTGATTGATTTGATTGATTTGATTGATTTGATTGATTTGATTGATTTGATTGATTTGATTGATTTGATTGATTTGATTGATTTGATTGATTTGATTGATTTGATTGATTTGATTGATTTGATTGATTTGATTGATTTGATTGATTTGATTGATTTGATTGATTTGATTGATTTGATTGATTTGATTGATTTGATTGATTTGATTGATTTGATTGATTTGATTGATTTGATTGATTTGATTGATTTGATTGATTTGATTGATTTGATTGATTTGATTGATTTGATTGATTTGATTGATTTGATTGATTTGATTGATTTGATTGATTTGATTGATTTGATTGATTTGATTGATTTGATTGATTTGATTGATTTGATTGATTTGATTGATTTGATTGATTTGATTGATTTGATTGATTTGATTGATTTGATTGATTTGATTGATTTGATTGATTTGATTGATTTGATTGATTTGATTGATTTGATTGATTTGATTGATTTGATTGATTTGATTGATTTGATTGATTTGATTGATTTGATTGATTTGATTGATTTGATTGATTTGATTGATTTGATTGATTTGATTGATTTGATTGATTTGATTGATTTGATTGATTTGATTGATTTGATTGATTTGATTGATTTGATTGATTTGATTGATTTGATTGATTTGATTGATTTGATTGATTTGATTGATTTGATTGATTTGATTGATTTGATTGATTTGATTGATTTGATTGATTTGATTGATTTGATTGATTTGATTGATTTGATTGATTTGATTGATTTGATTGATTTGATTGATTTGATTGATTTGATTGATTTGATTGATTTGATTGATTTGATTGATTTGATTGATTTGATTGATTTGATTGATTTGATTGATTTGATTGATTTGATTGATTTGATTGATTTGATTGATTTGATTGATTTGATTGATTTGATTGATTTGATTGATTTGATTGATTTGATTGATTTGATTGATTTGATTGATTTGATTGATTTGATTGATTTGATTGATTTGATTGATTTGATTGATTTGATTGATTTGATTGATTTGATTGATTTGATTGATTTGATTGATTTGATTGATTTGATTGATTTGATTGATTTGATTGATTTGATTGATTTGATTGATTTGATTGATTTGATTGATTTGATTGATTTGATTGATTTGATTGATTTGATTGATTTGATTGATTTGATTGATTTGATTGATTTGATTGATTTGATTGATTTGATTGATTTGATTGATTTGATTGATTTGATTGATTTGATTGATTTGATTGATTTGATTGATTTGATTGATTTGATTGATTTGATTGATTTGATTGATTTGATTGATTTGATTGATTTGATTGATTTGATTGATTTGATTGATTTGATTGATTTGATTGATTTGATTGATTTGATTGATTTGATTGATTTGATTGATTTGATTGATTTGATTGATTTGATTGATTTGATTGATTTGATTGATTTGATTGATTTGATTGATTTGATTGATTTGATTGATTTGATTGATTTGATTGATTTGATTGATTTGATTGATTTGATTGATTTGATTGATTTGATTGATTTGATTGATTTGATTGATTTGATTGATTTGATTGATTTGATTGATTTGATTGATTTGATTGATTTGATTGATTTGATTGATTTGATTGATTTGATTGATTTGATTGATTTGATTGATTTGATTGATTTGATTGATTTGATTGATTTGATTGATTTGATTGATTTGATTGATTTGATTGATTTGATTGATTTGATTGATTTGATTGATTTGATTGATTTGATTGATTTGATTGATTTGATTGATTTGATTGATTTGATTGATTTGATTGATTTGATTGATTTGATTGATTTGATTGATTTGATTGATTTGATTGATTTGATTGATTTGATTGATTTGATTGATTTGATTGATTTGATTGATTTGATTGATTTGATTGATTTGATTGATTTGATTGATTTGATTGATTTGATTGATTTGATTGATTTGATTGATTTGATTGATTTGATTGATTTGATTGATTTGATTGATTTGATTGATTTGATTGATTTGATTGATTTGATTGATTTGATTGATTTGATTGATTTGATTGATTTGATTGATTTGATTGATTTGATTGATTTGATTGATTTGATTGATTTGATTGATTTGATTGATTTGATTGATTTGATTGATTTGATTGATTTGATTGATTTGATTGATTTGATTGATTTGATTGATTTGATTGATTTGATTGATTTGATTGATTTGATTGATTTGATTGATTTGATTGATTTGATTGATTTGATTGATTTGATTGATTTGATTGATTTGATTGATTTGATTGATTTGATTGATTTGATTGATTTGATTGATTTGATTGATTTGATTGATTTGATTGATTTGATTGATTTGATTGATTTGATTGATTTGATTGATTTGATTGATTTGATTGATTTGATTGATTTGATTGATTTGATTGATTTGATTGATTTGATTGATTTGATTGATTTGATTGATTTGATTGATTTGATTGATTTGATTGATTTGATTGATTTGATTGATTTGATTGATTTGATTGATTTGATTGATTTGATTGATTTGATTGATTTGATTGATTTGATTGATTTGATTGATTTGATTGATTTGATTGATTTGATTGATTTGATTGATTTGATTGATTTGATTGATTTGATTGATTTGATTGATTTGATTGATTTGATTGATTTGATTGATTTGATTGATTTGATTGATTTGATTGATTTGATTGATTTGATTGATTTGATTGATTTGATTGATTTGATTGATTTGATTGATTTGATTGATTTGATTGATTTGATTGATTTGATTGATTTGATTGATTTGATTGATTTGATTGATTTGATTGATTTGATTGATTTGATTGATTTGATTGATTTGATTGATTTGATTGATTTGATTGATTTGATTGATTTGATTGATTTGATTGATTTGATTGATTTGATTGATTTGATTGATTTGATTGATTTGATTGATTTGATTGATTTGATTGATTTGATTGATTTGATTGATTTGATTGATTTGATTGATTTGATTGATTTGATTGATTGATTGATTGATTTGATTGATTTGATTGATTTGATTGATTTGATTGATTTGATTGATTTGATTGATTTGATTGATTTGATTGATTTGATTGATTTGATTGATTTGATTGATTTGATTGATTTGATTGATTTGATTGATTTGATTGATTTGATTGATTTGATTGATTTGATTGATTTGATTGATTTGATTGATTTGATTGATTTGATTGATTTGATTGATTTGATTGATTTGATTGATTTGATTGATTTGATTGATTTGATTGATTTGATTGATTTGATTGATTTGATTGATTTGATTGATTTGATTGATTTGATTGATTTGATTGATTTGATTGATTTGATTGATTTGATTGATTTGATTGATTTGATTGATTTGATTGATTTGATTGATTTGATTGATTTGATTGATTTGATTGATTTGATTGATTTGATTGATTTGATTGATTTGATTGATTTGATTGATTTGATTGATTTGATTGATTTGATTGATTTGATTGATTTGATTGATTTGATTGATTTGATTGATTTGATTGATTTGATTGATTTGATTGATTTGATTGATTTGATTGATTTGATTGATTTGATTGATTTGATTGATTTGATTGATTTGATTGATTTGATTGATTTGATTGATTTGATTGATTTGATTGATTTGATTGATTTGATTGATTTGATTGATTTGATTGATTTGATTGATTTGATTGATTTGATTGATTTGATTGATTTGATTGATTTGATTGATTTGATTGATTTGATTGATTTGATTGATTTGATTGATTTGATTGATTTGATTGATTTGATTGATTTGATTGATTTGATTGATTTGATTGATTTGATTGATTTGATTGATTTGATTGATTTGATTGATTTGATTGATTTGATTGATTTGATTGATTTGATTGATTTGATTGATTTGATTGATTTGATTGATTTGATTGATTTGATTGATTTGATTGATTTGATTGATTTGATTGATTTGATTGATTTGATTGATTTGATTGATTTGATTGATTTGATTGATTTGATTGATTTGATTGATTTGATTGATTTGATTGATTTGATTGATTTGATTGATTTGATTGATTTGATTGATTTGATTGATTTGATTGATTTGATTGATTTGATTGATTTGATTGATTTGATTGATTTGATTGATTTGATTGATTTGATTGATTTGATTGATTTGATTGATTTGATTGATTTGATTGATTTGATTGATTTGATTGATTTGATTGATTTGATTGATTTGATTGATTTGATTGATTTGATTGATTTGATTGATTTGATTGATTTGATTGATTTGATTGATTTGATTGATTTGATTGATTTGATTGATTTGATTGATTTGATTGATTTGATTGATTTGATTGATTTGATTGATTTGATTGATTTGATTGATTTGATTGATTTGATTGATTTGATTGATTTGATTGATTTGATTGATTTGATTGATTTGATTGATTTGATTGATTTGATTGATTTGATTGATTTGATTGATTTGATTGATTTGATTGATTTGATTGATTTGATTGATTTGATTGATTTGATTGATTTGATTGATTTGATTGATTTGATTGATTTGATTGATTTGATTGATTTGATTGATTTGATTGATTTGATTGATTTGATTGATTTGATTGATTTGATTGATTTGATTGATTTGATTGATTTGATTGATTTGATTGATTTGATTGATTTGATTGATTTGATTGATTTGATTGATTTGATTGATTTGATTGATTTGATTGATTTGATTGATTTGATTGATTTGATTGATTTGATTGATTTGATTGATTTGATTGATTTGATTGATTTGATTGATTTGATTGATTTGATTGATTTGATTGATTTGATTGATTTGATTGATTTGATTGATTTGATTGATTTGATTGATTTGATTGATTTGATTGATTTGATTGATTTGATTGATTTGATTGATTTGATTGATTTGATTGATTTGATTGATTTGATTGATTTGATTGATTTGATTGATTTGATTGATTTGATTGATTTGATTGATTTGATTGATTTGATTGATTTGATTGATTTGATTGATTTGATTGATTTGATTGATTTGATTGATTTGATTGATTTGATTGATTTGATTGATTTGATTGATTTGATTGATTTGATTGATTTGATTGATTTGATTGATTTGATTGATTTCAATAATTCAATAATTCAATAATTCAATAATTCAATAATTCAATAATTCAATAATTCAATAATTCAATAATTCAATAATTCAATAATTCAATAATTCAATAATTCAATAATTCAATAATTCAATAATTCAATAATTCAATAATTCAATAATTCAATAATTCAATAATTCAATAATTCAATAATTCAATAATTCAATAATTCAATAATTCAATAATTCAATAATTCAATAATTCAATAATTCAATAATTCAATAATTCAATAATTCAATAATTCAATAATTCAATAATTCAATAATTCAATAATTCAATAATTCAATAATTCAATAATTCAATAATTCAATAATTCAATAATTCAATAATTCAATAATTCAATAATTCAATAATTAATTAATTCAATAATTCAATAATTCAATAATTCAATAATTCAATAATTCAATAATTCAATAATTCAATAATTCAATAATTCAATAATTCAATAATTCAATAATTCAATAATTCAATAATTCAATAATTTAATAATTGATTTGATTGATTTGATTGATTTGATTGATTTGATTGATTTGATTGATTTGATTGATTTGATTGATTTGATTGATTTGATTGATTTGATTGATTTGATTGATTTGATTGATTTGATTGATTTGATTGATTTGATTGATTTGATTGATTTGATTGATTTGATTGATTTGATTGATTTGATTGATTTGATTGATTTGATTGATTTGATTGATTTGATTGATTTGATTGATTTGATTGATTTGATTGATTTGATTGATTTGATTGATTTGATTGATTTGATTGATTTGATTGATTTGATTGATTTGATTGATTTGATTGATTTGATTGATTTGATTGATTTGATTGATTTGATTGATTTGATTGATTTGATTGATTTGATTGATTTGATTGATTTGATTGATTTGATTGATTTGATTGATTTGATTGATTTGATTGATTTGATTGATTTGATTGATTTGATTGATTTGATTGATTTGATTGATTTGATTGATTTGATTGATTTGATTGATTTGATTGATTTGATTGATTTGATTGATTTGATTGATTTGATTGATTTGATTGATTTGATTGATTTGATTGATTTGATTGATTTGATTGATTTGATTGATTTGATTGATTTGATTGATTTGATTGATTTGATTGATTTGATTGATTTGATTGATTTGATTGATTTGATTGATTTGATTGATTTGATTGATTTGATTGATTTGATTGATTTGATTGATTTGATTGATTTGATTGATTTGATTGATTTGATTGATTTGATTGATTTGATTGATTTGATTGATTTGATTGATTTGATTGATTTGATTGATTTGATTGATTTGATTGATTTGATTGATTTGATTGATTTGATTGATTTGATTGATTTGATTGATTTGATTGATTTGATTGATTTGATTGATTTGATTGATTTGATTGATTTGATTGATTTGATTGATTTGATTGATTTGATTGATTTGATTGATTTGATTGATTTGATTGATTTGATTGATTTGATTGATTTGATTGATTTGATTGATTTGATTGATTTGATTGATTTGATTGATTTGATTGATTTGATTGATTTGATTGATTTGATTGATTTGATTGATTTGATTGATTTGATTGATTTGATTGATTTGATTGATTTGATTGATTTGATTGATTTGATTGATTTGATTGATTTGATTGATTTGATTGATTTGATTGATTTGATTGATTTGATTGATTTGATTGATTTGATTGATTTGATTGATTTGATTGATTTGATTGATTTGATTGATTTGATTGATTTGATTGATTTGATTGATTTGATTGATTTGATTGATTTGATTGATTTGATTGATTTGATTGATTTGATTGATTTGATTGATTTGATTGATTTGATTGATTTGATTGATTTGATTGATTTGATTGATTTGATTGATTTGATTGATTTGATTGATTTGATTGATTTGATTGATTTGATTGATTTGATTGATTTGATTGATTTGATTGATTTGATTGATTTGATTGATTTGATTGATTTGATTGATTTGATTGATTTGATTGATTTGATTGATTTGATTGATTTGATTGATTTGATTGATTTGATTGATTTGATTGATTTGATTGATTTGATTGATTTGATTGATTTGATTGATTTGATTGATTTGATTGATTTGATTGATTTGATTGATTTGATTGATTTGATTGATTTGATTGATTTGATTGATTTGATTGATTTGATTGATTTGATTGATTTGATTGATTTGATTGATTTGATTGATTTGATTGATTTGATTGATTTGATTGATTTGATTGATTTGATTGATTTGATTGATTTGATTGATTTGATTGATTTGATTGATTTGATTGATTTGATTGATTTGATTGATTTGATTGATTTGATTGATTTGATTGATTTGATTGATTTGATTGATTTGATTGATTTGATTGATTTGATTGATTTGATTGATTTGATTGATTTGATTGATTTGATTGATTTGATTGATTTGATTGATTTGATTGATTTGATTGATTTGATTGATTTGATTGATTTGATTGATTTGATTGATTTGATTGATTTGATTGATTTGATTGATTTGATTGATTTGATTGATTTGATTGATTTGATTGATTTGATTGATTTGATTGATTTGATTGATTTGATTGATTTGATTGATTTGATTGATTTGATTGATTTGATTGATTTGATTGATTTGATTGATTTGATTGATTTGATTGATTTGATTGATTTGATTGATTTGATTGATTTGATTGATTTGATTGATTTGATTGATTTGATTGATTTGATTGATTTGATTGATTTGATTGATTTGATTGATTTGATTGATTTGATTGATTTGATTGATTTGATTGATTTGATTGATTTGATTGATTTGATTGATTTGATTGATTTGATTGATTTGATTGATTTGATTGATTTGATTGATTTGATTGATTTGATTGATTTGATTGATTTGATTGATTTGATTGATTTGATTGATTTGATTGATTTGATTGATTTGATTGATTTGATTGATTTGATTGATTTGATTGATTTGATTGATTTGATTGATTTGATTGATTTGATTGATTTGATTGATTTGATTGATTTGATTGATTTGATTGATTTGATTGATTTGATTGATTTGATTGATTTGATTGATTTGATTGATTTGATTGATTTGATTGATTTGATTGATTTGATTGATTTGATTGATTTGATTGATTTGATTGATTTGATTGATTTGATTGATTTGATTGATTTGATTGATTTGATTGATTTGATTGATTTGATTGATTTGATTGATTTGATTGATTTGATTGATTTGATTGATTTGATTGATTTGATTGATTTGATTGATTTGATTGATTTGATTGATTTGATTGATTTGATTGATTTGATTGATTTGATTGATTTGATTGATTTGATTGATTTGATTGATTTGATTGATTTGATTGATTTGATTGATTTGATTGATTTGATTGATTTGATTGATTTGATTGATTTGATTGATTTGATTGATTTGATTGATTTGATTGATTTGATTGATTTGATTGATTTGATTGATTTGATTGATTTGATTGATTTGATTGATTTGATTGATTTGATTGATTTGATTGATTTGATTGATTTGATTGATTTGATTGATTTGATTGATTTGATTGATTTGATTGATTTGATTGATTTGATTGATTTGATTGATTTGATTGATTTGATTGATTTGATTGATTTGATTGATTTGATTGATTTGATTGATTTGATTGATTTGATTGATTTGATTGATTTGATTGATTTGATTGATTTGATTGATTTGATTGATTTGATTGATTTGATTGATTTGATTGATTTGATTGATTTGATTGATTTGATTGATTTGATTGATTTGATTGATTTGATTGATTTGATTGATTTGATTGATTTGATTGATTTGATTGATTTGATTGATTTGATTGATTTGATTGATTTGATTGATTTGATTGATTTGATTGATTTGATTGATTTGATTGATTTGATTGATTTGATTGATTTGATTGATTTGATTGATTTGATTGATTTGATTGATTTGATTGATTTGATTGATTTGATTGATTTGATTGATTTGATTGATTTGATTGATTTGATTGATTTGATTGATTTGATTGATTTGATTGATTTGATTGATTTGATTGATTTGATTGATTTGATTGATTTGATTGATTTGATTGATTTGATTGATTTGATTGATTTGATTGATTTGATTGATTTGATTGATTTGATTGATTTGATTGATTTGATTGATTTGATTGATTTGATTGATTTGATTGATTTGATTGATTTGATTGATTTGATTGATTTGATTGATTTGATTGATTTGATTGATTTGATTGATTTGATTGATTTGATTGATTTGATTGATTTGATTGATTTGATTGATTTGATTGATTTGATTGATTTGATTGATTTGATTGATTTGATTGATTTGATTGATTTGATTGATTTGATTGATTTGATTGATTTGATTGATTTGATTGATTTGATTGATTTGATTGATTTGATTGATTTGATTGATTTGATTGATTTGATTGATTTGATTGATTTGATTGATTTGATTGATTTGATTGATTTGATTGATTTGATTGATTTGATTGATTTGATTGATTTGATTGATTTGATTGATTTGATTGATTTGATTGATTTGATTGATTTGATTGATTTGATTGATTTGATTGATTTGATTGATTTGATTGATTTGATTGATTTGATTGATTTGATTGATTTGATTGATTTGATTGATTTGATTGATTTGATTGATTTGATTGATTTGATTGATTTGATTGATTTGATTGATTTGATTGATTTGATTGATTTGATTGATTTGATTGATTTGATTGATTTGATTGATTTGATTGATTTGATTGATTTGATTGATTTGATTGATTTGATTGATTTGATTGATTTGATTGATTTGATTGATTTGATTGATTTGATTGATTTGATTGATTTGATTGATTTGATTGATTTGATTGATTTGATTGATTTGATTGATTTGATTGATTTGATTGATTTGATTGATTTGATTGATTTGATTGATTTGATTGATTTGATTGATTTGATTGATTTGATTGATTTGATTGATTTGATTGATTTGATTGATTTGATTGATTTGATTGATTTGATTGATTTGATTGATTTGATTGATTTGATTGATTTGATTGATTTGATTGATTTGATTGATTTGATTGATTTGATTGATTTGATTGATTTGATTGATTTGATTGATTTGATTGATTTGATTGATTTGATTGATTTGATTGATTTGATTGATTTGATTGATTTGATTGATTTGATTGATTTGATTGATTTGATTGATTTGATTGATTTGATTGATTTGATTGATTTGATTGATTTGATTGATTTGATTGATTTGATTGATTTGATTGATTTGATTGATTTGATTGATTTGATTGATTTGATTGATTTGATTGATTTGATTGATTTGATTGATTTGATTGATTTGATTGATTTGATTGATTTGATTGATTTGATTGATTTGATTGATTTGATTGATTTGATTGATTTGATTGATTTGATTGATTTGATTGATTTGATTGATTTGATTGATTTGATTGATTTGATTGATTTGATTGATTTGATTGATTTGATTGATTTGATTGATTTGATTGATTTGATTGATTTGATTGATTTGATTGATTTGATTGATTTGATTGATTTGATTGATTTGATTGATTTGATTGATTTGATTGATTTGATTGATTTGATTGATTTGATTGATTTGATTGATTTGATTGATTTGATTGATTTGATTGATTTGATTGATTTGATTGATTTGATTGATTTGATTGATTTGATTGATTTGATTGATTTGATTGATTTGATTGATTTGATTGATTTGATTGATTTGATTGATTTGATTGATTTGATTGATTTGATTGATTTGATTGATTTGATTGATTTGATTGATTTGATTGATTTGATTGATTTGATTGATTTGATTGATTTGATTGATTTGATTGATTTGATTGATTTGATTGATTTGATTGATTTGATTGATTTGATTGATTTGATTGATTTGATTGATTTGATTGATTTGATTGATTTGATTGATTTGATTGATTTGATTGATTTGATTGATTTGATTGATTTGATTGATTTGATTGATTTGATTGATTTGATTGATTTGATTGATTTGATTGATTTGATTGATTTGATTGATTTGATTGATTTGATTGATTTGATTGATTTGATTGATTTGATTGATTTGATTGATTTGATTGATTTGATTGATTTGATTGATTTGATTGATTTGATTGATTTGATTGATTTGATTGATTTGATTGATTTGATTGATTTGATTGATTTGATTGATTTGATTGATTTGATTGATTTGATTGATTTGATTGATTTGATTGATTTGATTGATTTGATTGATTTGATTGATTTGATTGATTTGATTGATTTGATTGATTTGATTGATTTGATTGATTTGATTGATTTGATTGATTTGATTGATTTGATTGATTTGATTGATTTGATTGATTTGATTGATTTGATTGATTTGATTGATTTGATTGATTTGATTGATTTGATTGATTTGATTGATTTGATTGATTTGATTGATTTGATTGATTTGATTGATTTGATTGATTTGATTGATTTGATTGATTTGATTGATTTGATTGATTTGATTGATTTGATTGATTTGATTGATTTGATTGATTTGATTGATTTGATTGATTTGATTGATTTGATTGATTTGATTGATTTGATTGATTTGATTGATTTGATTGATTTGATTGATTTGATTGATTTGATTGATTTGATTGATTTGATTGATTTGATTGATTTGATTGATTTGATTGATTTGATTGATTTGATTGATTTGATTGATTTGATTGATTTGATTGATTTGATTGATTTGATTGATTTGATTGATTTGATTGATTTGATTGATTTGATTGATTTGATTGATTTGATTGATTTGATTGATTTGATTGATTTGATTGATTTGATTGATTTGATTGATTTGATTGATTTGATTGATTTGATTGATTTGATTGATTTGATTGATTTGATTGATTTGATTGATTTGATTGATTTGATTGATTTGATTGATTTGATTGATTTGATTGATTTGATTGATTTGATTGATTTGATTGATTTGATTGATTTGATTGATTTGATTGATTTGATTGATTTGATTGATTTGATTGATTTGATTGATTTGATTGATTTGATTGATTTGATTGATTTGATTGATTTGATTGATTTGATTGATTTGATTGATTTGATTGATTTGATTGATTTGATTGATTTGATTGATTTGATTGATTTGATTGATTTGATTGATTTGATTGATTTGATTGATTTGATTGATTTGATTGATTTGATTGATTTGATTGATTTGATTGATTTGATTGATTTGATTGATTTGATTGATTTGATTGATTTGATTGATTTGATTGATTTGATTGATTTGATTGATTTGATTGATTTGATTGATTTGATTGATTTGATTGATTTGATTGATTTGATTGATTTGATTGATTTGATTGATTTGATTGATTTGATTGATTTGATTGATTTGATTGATTTGATTGATTTGATTGATTTGATTGATTTGATTGATTTGATTGATTTGATTGATTTGATTGATTTGATTGATTTGATTGATTTGATTGATTTGATTGATTTGATTGATTTGATTGATTTGATTGATTTGATTGATTTGATTGATTTGATTGATTTGATTGATTTGATTGATTTGATTGATTTGATTGATTTGATTGATTTGATTGATTTGATTGATTTGATTGATTTGATTGATTTGATTGATTTGATTGATTTGATTGATTTGATTGATTTGATTGATTTGATTGATTTGATTGATTTGATTGATTTGATTGATTTGATTGATTTGATTGATTTGATTGATTTGATTGATTTGATTGATTTGATTGATTTGATTGATTTGATTGATTTGATTGATTTGATTGATTTGATTGATTTGATTGATTTGATTGATTTGATTGATTTGATTGATTTGATTGATTTGATTGATTTGATTGATTTGATTGATTTGATTGATTTGATTGATTTGATTGATTTGATTGATTTGATTGATTTGATTGATTTGATTGATTTGATTGATTTGATTGATTTGATTGATTTGATTGATTTGATTGATTTGATTGATTTGATTGATTTGATTGATTTGATTGATTTGATTGATTTGATTGATTTGATTGATTTGATTGATTTGATTGATTTGATTGATTTGATTGATTTGATTGATTTGATTGATTTGATTGATTTGATTGATTTGATTGATTTGATTGATTTGATTGATTTGATTGATTTGATTGATTTGATTGATTTGATTGATTTGATTGATTTGATTGATTTGATTGATTTGATTGATTTGATTGATTTGATTGATTTGATTGATTTGATTGATTTGATTGATTTGATTGATTTGATTGATTTGATTGATTTGATTGATTTGATTGATTTGATTGATTTGATTGATTTGATTGATTTGATTGATTTGATTGATTTGATTGATTTGATTGATTTGATTGATTTGATTGATTTGATTGATTTGATTGATTTGATTGATTTGATTGATTTGATTGATTTGATTGATTTGATTGATTTGATTGATTTGATTGATTTGATTGATTTGATTGATTTGATTGATTTGATTGATTTGATTGATTTGATTGATTTGATTGATTTGATTGATTTGATTGATTTGATTGATTTGATTGATTTGATTGATTTGATTGATTTGATTGATTTGATTGATTTGATTGATTTGATTGATTTGATTGATTTGATTGATTTGATTGATTTGATTGATTTGATTGATTTGATTGATTTGATTGATTTGATTGATTTGATTGATTTGATTGATTTGATTGATTTGATTGATTTGATTGATTTGATTGATTTGATTGATTTGATTGATTTGATTGATTTGATTGATTTGATTGATTTGATTGATTTGATTGATTTGATTGATTTGATTGATTTGATTGATTTGATTGATTTGATTGATTTGATTGATTTGATTGATTTGATTGATTTGATTGATTTGATTGATTTGATTGATTTGATTGATTTGATTGATTTGATTGATTTGATTGATTTGATTGATTTGATTGATTTGATTGATTTGATTGATTTGATTGATTTGATTGATTTGATTGATTTGATTGATTTGATTGATTTGATTGATTTGATTGATTTGATTGATTTGATTGATTTGATTGATTTGATTGATTTGATTGATTTGATTGATTTGATTGATTTGATTGATTTGATTGATTTGATTGATTTGATTGATTTGATTGATTTGATTGATTTGATTGATTGATTGATTTGATTGATTTGATTGATTTGATTGATTTGATTGATTTGATTGATTTGATTGATTTGATTGATTTGATTGATTTGATTGATTTGATTGATTTGATTGATTTGATTGATTTGATTGATTTGATTGATTTGATTGATTTGATTGATTTGATTGATTTGATTGATTTGATTGATTTGATTGATTTGATTGATTTGATTGATTTGATTGATTTGATTGATTTGATTGATTTGATTGATTTGATTGATTTGATTGATTTGATTGATTTGATTGATTTGATTGATTTGATTGATTTGATTGATTTGATTGATTTGATTGATTTGATTGATTTGATTGATTTGATTGATTTGATTGATTTGATTGATTTGATTGATTTGATTGATTTGATTGATTTGATTGATTTGATTGATTTGATTGATTTGATTGATTTGATTGATTTGATTGATTTGATTGATTTGATTGATTTGATTGATTTGATTGATTTGATTGATTTGATTGATTTGATTGATTTGATTGATTTGATTGATTTGATTGATTTGATTGATTTGATTGATTTGATTGATTTGATTGATTTGATTGATTTGATTGATTTGATTGATTTGATTGATTTGATTGATTTGATTGATTTGATTGATTTGATTGATTTGATTGATTTGATTGATTTGATTGATTTGATTGATTTGATTGATTTGATTGATTTGATTGATTTGATTGATTTGATTGATTTGATTGATTTGATTGATTTGATTGATTTGATTGATTTGATTGATTTGATTGATTTGATTGATTTGATTGATTTGATTGATTTGATTGATTTGATTGATTTGATTGATTTGATTGATTTGATTGATTTGATTGATTTGATTGATTTGATTGATTTGATTGATTTGATTGATTTGATTGATTTGATTGATTTGATTGATTTGATTGATTTGATTGATTTGATTGATTTGATTGATTTGATTGATTTGATTGATTTGATTGATTTGATTGATTTGATTGATTTGATTGATTTGATTGATTTGATTGATTTGATTGATTTGATTGATTTGATTGATTTGATTGATTTGATTGATTTGATTGATTTGATTGATTTGATTGATTCATTGAATTCAATAATTCAATAATTCAATAATTCAATAATTCAATAATTCAATAATTCAATAATTCAATAATTCAATAATTCAATAATTCAATAATTCAATAATTCAATAATTCAATAATTCAATAATTCAATAATTCAATATTCAATAATTCAATATTCAATAATTCAATAATTCAATAATTCAATAATTCAATAATTCAATAATTCAATAATTCAATAATTCAATAATTCAATAATTCAATAATTCAATAATTCAATAATTCAATAATTCAATAATTCAATAATTCAATAATTCAATAATTCAATAATTCAATAATTCAATAATTCAATAATTCAATAATTCAATAATTCAATAATTCAATAATTCAATAATTCAATAATTCAATAATTCAATAATTCAATAATTCAATAATTCAATAATTCAATAATTCAATAATTCAATAATTCAATAATTCATTAATTCAATAATTCAATAATTCAATAATTCAATAATTCAATAATTCAATAATTCAATAATTCAATAATTCAATAATTCAATAATTCAATAATTCAATAATTCAATAATTCAATAATTCAATAATTCAATAATTCAATAATTCAATAATTCAATAATTGAATAATTGATTTGATTGATTTGATTGATTTGATTGATTTGATTGATTTGATTGATTGATTGATTTGATTGATTTGATTGATTTGATTGATTTGATTGATTTGATTGATTTGATTGATTTGATTGATTTGATTGATTTGATTGATTTGATTGATTTGATTGATTTGATTGATTTGATTGATTTGATTGATTTGATTGATTTGATTGATTTGATTGATTTGATTGATTTGATTGATTTGATTGATTTGATTGATTTGATTGATTTGATTGATTTGATTGATTTGATTGATTTGATTGATTTGATTGATTTGATTGATTTGATTGATTTGATTGATTTGATTGATTTGATTGATTTGATTGATTTGATTGATTTGATTGATTTGATTGATTTGATTGATTTGATTGATTTGATTGATTTGATTGATTTGATTGATTTGATTGATTGATTTGATTGATTTGATTGATTTGATTGATTTGATTGATTTGATTGATTTGATTGATTTGATTGATTTGATTGATTTGATTGATTTGATTGATTTGATTGATTTGATTGATTTGATTGATTTGATTGATTTGATTGATTTGATTGATTTGATTGATTTGATTGATTTGATTGATTTGATTGATTTGATTGATTTGATTGATTTGATTGATTTGATTGATTGATTGATTTGATTGATTTGATTGATTTGATTGATTTGATTGATTTGATTGATTTGATTGATTTGATTGATTTGATTGATTTGATTGATTTGATTGATTTGATTGATTTGATTGATTTGATTGATTTGATTGATTTGATTGATTTGATTGATTTGATTGATTTGATTGATTTGATTGATTTGATTGATTTGATTGATTTGATTGATTTGATTGATTTGATTGATTTGATTGATTTGATTGATTTGATTGATTTGATTGATTTGATTGATTTGATTGATTTGATTGATTTGATTGATTTGATTGATTTGATTGATTTGATTGATTTGATTGATTTGATTGATTTGATTGATTTGATTGATTTGATTGATTTGATTGATTTGATTGATTTGATTGATTTGATTGATTTGATTGATTTGATTGATTTGATTGATTTGATTGATTTGATTGATTTGATTGATTTGATTGATTTGATTGATTTGATTGATTTGATTGATTTGATTGATTTGATTGATTTGATTGATTTGATTGATTTGATTGATTTGATTGATTTGATTGATTTGATTGATTTGATTGATTTGATTGATTTGATTGATTTGATTGATTTGATTGATTTGATTGATTTGATTGATTTGATTGATTTGATTGATTTGATTGATTTGATTGATTTGATTGATTTGATTGATTTGATTGATTTGATTGATTTGATTGATTTGATTGATTTGATTGATTTGATTGATTTGATTGATTTGATTGATTTGATTGATTTGATTGATTTGATTGATTTGATTGATTTGATTGATTTGATTGATTTGATTGATTTGATTGATTTGATTGATTTGATTGATTTGATTGATTTGATTGATTTGATTGATTTGATTGATTTGATTGATTTGATTGATTTGATTGATTTGATTGATTTGATTGATTTGATTGATTTGATTGATTTGATTGATTTGATTGATTTGATTGATTTGATTGATTTGATTGATTTGATTGATTTGATTGATTTGATTGATTTGATTGATTTGATTGATTTGATTGATTTGATTGATTTGATTGATTTGATTGATTTGATTGATTTGATTGATTTGATTGATTTGATTGATTTGATTGATTTGATTGATTTGATTGATTTGATTGATTTGATTGATTTGATTGATTTGATTGATTTGATTGATTTGATTGATTTGATTGATTTGATTGATTTGATTGATTTGATTGATTGATTGATTTGATTGATTTGATTGATTTGATTGATTTGATTGATTTGATTGATTTGATTGATTTGATTGATTTGATTGATTTGATTGATTTGATTGATTTGATTGATTTGATTGATTTGATTGATTTGATTGATTTGATTGATTTGATTGATTTGATTGATTTGATTGATTTGATTGATTTGATTGATTTGATTGATTTGATTGATTTGATTGATTTGATTGATTTGATTGATTTGATTGATTTGATTGATTTGATTGATTTGATTGATTTGATTGATTTGATTGATTTGATTGATTTGATTGATTTGATTGATTTGATTGATTTGATTGATTTGATTGATTTGATTGATTTGATTGATTTGATTGATTTGATTGATTTGATTGATTTGATTGATTTGATTGATTTGATTGATTTGATTGATTTGATTGATTTGATTGATTTGATTGATTTGATTGATTTGATTGATTTGATTGATTTGATTGATTTGATTGATTTGATTGATTTGATTGATTTGATTGATTTGATTGATTTGATTGATTTGATTGATTTGA
>NW_026683596.1:0-2500 GCF_030247195.1 Topomyia yanbarensis | reverse complement strand
CCACCCACCCACCCACCCCACCCACCCACCCCACCCCCACCCACCCCACCCACCCACACCCACCCCACCCACCCACCCACCACCCCACCCCACCCCCACCACCCCACCCACCACCCACCCACCCCACCCACCCCCACCACCCACCCACCCCACCCACCCCACCCCACACCCCCCACCACCCACCCACCCCACCACCCACCACCCCACCACCACCCACCCACCCACCCACCACCCCCACCCACCCACCACCCACCCCCACCCACCCCACCCACCACCCCACCACCCACCACCCACCACCCCACCCACCCACCCCACCCCACCCACCCCACCCACCCCACCACCCACCACCCACCCCACCCACCCACCCACCCACCCCACCCACCCACCACCACCACCCACCACCCCACCCCACCCACCCCCACCACCCACCACCCCACCACCCACCACCCCACCACCCCACCCACCCCACCCACCCCACCCCCACCCCACCCACCACCACCCCACCCACCCACCCACCCCACCCACCCCACCCACCCCACCCACCACCCCACCCACCCACCCACCCACCCCACCCACACCCACCACCCACCCACCACCCACACCCCACCCACCACCCCACCCCACCCACCCCACCACCCACCCACCCACCCACCCCACCACCCCACCCACCCCACCACCACCCACCACCCACCCCCACCCCACCCACCCACCCACCCCCACCACCCACCCACCCACCCACCCACCCACCACCCACCCACCCCACCACCCACCACCCCACCACCCCCACCCACCCACCACCCCACCCCACCACCCACCCCACCCACCCACCCACCCACCACCCCACCCCACCCACACCCACCACCCACCCCACCCACCACACCCCACCCCACCACACCCACCCCACCCACCACCAACCCCACCCACCCACCCCACCCCACCACCCCACCCACCCCACCACCCACCCACCCACCACCCCACCCACCCCACCCACCCCACCCACCCACCACCACCACCCACCCCACCCACCCCACCCACCACCCACCCACCCACCCCACCCCACCCACCACCCACCACCACCACCACCCACCACACCCAACCACCCACCCACCACCCACCACCCACCACCCCACCCACACCCACCACCACACCACCCACCCACCCACCCACCCCACCACCCACCCCACCACCCACCAACCCACCACACCCACCACCCAACCACACACCCCACCACCCCACCACCACCCCACACCACCCCACCCACCCACACACCCACCACCCCACCACCACACCCACCAACCCACACCAACCCACCCAACCACCACACCAACCACACCCAACAAACCACCAACACCCACCAACCCACCACCAACCCACACCCACCCACCCAACCCAACCACACCCACCCACACCCACCAACACACACAACCAACCCACACCAACCACCACACACCAACCCACAACCAACACACACCACACCCACACAACCACACAACCAACACAACCCACATCCAACACAACAACACTCAAACAACCACACAACCACCCACTCACACACACAAACCACACATCCAACAACCAACACACAACCACCAACACAATCCAACAACAATCAACACCAACAAATCAAATCCAATCACTCAAATCAAACAACAATCACAATCAATCAAACAATCAATCACATCAATCAACACAATCAATCACAATCAATCAAACAATCAAATCAATCAACACAATCAAATCAATCAATCAATCAACAACAATCAAATCAATCAAATCAATCAAATCAATCCAAATCAATCAAATCAAATCAATCAATCAATCAAATCAATCAATCAAATCAATCAAATCAATCAAATCAATCAAATCAATCAATCAATCAAATCAATCAAATCAAATCAAAATCAATCAAATCAATCAAATCAATCAAATCAATCAAATCAATCAAATCAATCAAATCAATCAAATCAATCAATCAATCAAATCAATCAAATCAATCAAATCAATCAAATCAATCAAATCAATCAAATCAATCAAATCAATCAAATCAATCAAATCAATCAAATCAATCAAATCAATCAAATCAATCAAATCAATCAAATCAATCAAATCAATCAAATCAATCAAATCAATCAAATCAATCAAATCAATCAAATCAATCAAATCAATCAAATCAATCAAATCAATCAAATCAATCAAATCAATCAAATCAATCAAATCAATCAAATCAATCAAATCAATCAAATCAATCAAATCAATCAAATCAATCAAATCAATCAAATCAATCAAATCAATCAAATCAATCAAATCAATCAAATCAATCAAATCAATCAAATCAATCAAATCAATCAAATCAATCAAATCAATCAAATCAATCAAATCAATCAAATCAATCAAATCAAATCAAAATCAATCAAATCAATCAAATCAATCAAATCAATCAAATCAATCAAATCAATCAAATCAATCAAATCAAATCAATCAAATCAATCAAATCAATCAA
>NW_026683595.1:0-32721 GCF_030247195.1 Topomyia yanbarensis | reverse complement strand
TTGTTGAAAAACTTGAGCTTGTAGGACTAAAGGTTATCGAGTTATAAGGCATTTTCTATGGCAACCCCCTTAAATCTAATTTTTTAATATAACATTTTTATTGTGACTTTTCGTGCAAACTATGTTCAAGACAAATATGTAGGTATCAAAACTACATAATATTGTCGAAGGTTGTATGTAAAAATATTCATTCGTTTCAAAGTTATTGAAGATTTTTACATTCTTTTACGCCAACTTCAACTACGTATAAGAAAGAAAGATGCAAACCAAAATGCACGATCACGCACTTTTTTCACTATCTAAACTATGCGCAATCAAGCTAAGAAGGTTTGATGCGTGGCACTCTAGAACCCTATGAATAGGATAAGCTTACTTTATCATGTTTTTTGACTTTTTCCATACAAAAATCAGCAAAAAAAATTTTTTCTATTTTTTCCGTAAAATTTTGTAATTAATGGTATGACATCCTTTTGTGAGCATTAAATTCAATATGACATGTCTATTTGAGTATATATTAGTTTAGGATCTCCAATGATATTAAAAATTTCCCATTTTTGCTCCAACGTTTAAAAAATCTGAACTATTCAGGTATAAGTTGAAATAATACTTGAAATTGAATATCAAACCAAAAATTTAAAAAATTGGGGCAAAAAAACCAAAAAAAATTTTTTTTGCTGATTTTTGTATGGAAAAAGTAAAAAACATAATAAAGTTAGCTTACCCTATTCATAGGGTTCTAGAGTGCCACGCACCAAACCTTCTTAGCTTTATTATGCATAGTTTAAACAGTTAAAAAAGTGTCTGTTCGTGCATTTTGGTTTGCACCTTTCTTTCTTATACGTTGTTGAAGTTGGCGTAAAAAATGTAGAAATCTTCAATAACTTTGAAACGAATGAGTGTTTTTACATACAGTCTTCGACAATATGTAGTTTTGATACCTACACATTTGTCTTGAACATAGTTTGTACGAAAAGTTACAATGAAAAAAGTTATATTAAAAAAATTAGATTTAAGGGGGTTGTCATAGAAAACGCCTTATAACTCGATAACCTTTAGTCCTACAAGCTCAAGTTTGTCAACAATATTCTTCACTAAGACTATTTCTAAAACTTTGTCGAAGACACCAACTTTCTACGTCGTCAGTATAAAAAGTTAATTTTTTTTAGTTCGATCATAGTAAGACATGCCTAATTTCAATTGTTATCATATTGCGGGGAATATTCATACAAACAATGATTCCAAAGACACCCTGTAAATATATTTGATGGTTTGGCTTCTAGTGAATTAAGTTCACGTTTTTGGCGTTTCCGACCACTGTGCACTCTATTCTACATATAACGAAAACCTAAAATCTATTCTAAAACATCGCCTGGAAAAGTGCAATGTAATATTTTGTGGAGCGAGTACCCTCACCATCTCGCTGTTCCGCCCGAACTCTTAAACAAGCGCAGATATTTATTCGTTTTCTGTTTCTTACAAAAATATACTAAATGATTGTTAGCAACGCAATCCAGCTGGAAACTCGAACAAAATTAACACATCAAACTAAAACATAATGTATTAACTTTTGGAAAAAGCATGCTTTCTCTGAATTATATTTGAGTATATCCTTAACATGTCTGTCTTACCCCACCGTTCCCCTAGAACATCTCCCAGTAATAATTGAATTCAATTGACTAGATACTATCTGCACACAGAGGATTAAATTGCAACATGTAAACTTAAAACCATTTCAAAAGACACAATAGAGGTTAATTTGGTGCTTTACCATTTCGCCTCGTGGGTAAGGTACGGATTAGTTTGCAGAACTTTAGTCTCGAGCAGACTGTATGTATAAGCCATACAACGAGGCAAATAAGCAACCATCCAATTAAATGGTATTTTTATGCTCAAAGTGGCCATGTAGCTTTACTCCTTGCAGGCAGCAGACGAACCATATTCTGCACTCGCTTGCTAGTTTTTTCAAGAAAGTTCCATGTGAAGTTCAAGCAATACTTTTGAGACAGTCTTGTAAAAGTTTAAACTCGAATAAACCTTTTTCCTACAACAAGTTATTTTGTTTCTCACTTAAATGTTTGAATTCTCAATGCTTTGCACCCTGAAATATTTATTGGGTAATATCCTGGAAAAGATTTATTGTGAGTCGTAAAAAGCGGACGAAATAATTCATAAGCTATCCCGCAAAATGGCATTCATCTCGACAGCGCAGCTACCCTTTTCCAGAACGCTCATCAGTTTTATTAGAAATTCAGCTTCATGCTAATCGGCTACATCCGTTCCTGGAAATAAATACGCCAGAAAAAGGCCCCCCCGACCGGGAAATCCGTTTAGGCTACAAACCGAGGCGAAAATAAACATCAAATTGATCAAATACGGCGCAATGTAAGTAAACCCATTTTCACGGTACCTTCGTGGGAAAGTGATTAATAGGGCAGATACGAATTTATTTCATTGCCTCCCCAATAAAAATGATTTCTGATGCGCGCTCGTCAGACCTGACGAGCGAGCGGCCAGGGTAAAAGTATTCGTATACCTAGCTAGTAGGTTTCCCGTCGTCAACGAAAAACATCATCAGTCAGTCGAGCCGCTTCTCACCACCACCCAATAGCATCACCGACCGCCGCATCGCGCCGGATAAAGTGAGCACATTTGTCTTGTCTTTCGCTTCGTCGGTCGGCGGTTGGCGAGGGTGAGAGAGATGAAAATGTCGAGCATTACCCATTCACAACAAACTGTGGTCGTCGGGCGGCTGGTGGCGAGGGAAGGGAGATTAAATCGTGATGAAACCGGTAAATGGTTGGAAATGATATAAAAATCAGAATAAATATCATTACGGTCCATGATTGTGACTGGAAAGAGGCAGCAAAGCTATAGGACAAATCAAACTTGTTTGGCAGTTCATTAAAATGTTCATTTTCGTTCATCGGTCAAAAATAAAAAAGTAGGAGTTGCTACCGTTATTTGTCCGACCATTAATGAGGATTATGAAGCTCTTCTGAATTTGCTTCATTCCATAGATAGAGTAGAATGCAGCAGAGGTGCGCCGCGAAGACGAACAACTCAGCTTTTAAGCGGCATCAGAGACAAGTTTCTTTATGATCTGTCCATTCATCTTGTTGTTTACGGTATTCTCCACTACTATAAAACCAATTTAATTAAGTGTTAATTATGAATACAATGGCCATTGGACAAACCATTGCCGAATAGATGAACCCATACTACTTTTTACTTACGATCAGAAAAAAATACCATAATAACCCATTTCAACCAATATAAGGTAACCAACCAGTTTTGGACCCTAGTGGAAATGATTTAACGTTTACGTTGAAAAATGTATATTTGTTCCATCACCACCATTGCCGGTAGCCCATATCTCCATCGTTCACGGGATAGGGTAAAAGATGAGGTACACAGAAAGTATTGATGCTTGCACTCTTCCATAGGAGTCGCGGAGTTGGTGGTTTGGAAGGATATAAAGTCTAGAATTCGCTCCAAGCTAGCGACTTAATTGAGCTCGGCAATTTCCCGCACAGCCCGAAAAGTGTAATTTGTTTACTGACTTTCAGCGAAATATTTCCCAAATCTCGGCAAACAATTAAAGCATTCACTGAGATCTCAGAATTCGGCAGAAAAAATTAAGTGTGTAAAGTATGTGTATTTTTATTATTATGTTATGTTATGTTGTTTGGCTATTCTTCAAGTATACGATCACTTGAAAAAGAAAAGATCTTGTTTGGGTTTTAAGGTTGTTTTCAACTCTGGGTAGCTGTGGGAGTATTGCCTAGAAAAGCCAATCTTATCTGCGTAATTTACTGGATCACTTCATTGTTTTTTCGATAGTTCTCGGAAGGACTCCCCGTCAAAATCACGTACTACAATTGCAGACGAGACGGAAAATGTGTATACGGGTCAGATGAGCGGTCGCAGGGACTTTACGATCGCGTGGTAATGAGCGTTTATTTGTGCGCACTGGAGACCGCAATAATCAGTTTATAAGTGCTATCGCGTTCACCAAATCATCACACAGTCGCGGGTCTTCGAAAAAAAGTTGGACAAAAACAAATATGTGGCTTTACCTGACTGAAAATCACGTGTTAAGCTAATTTTAGGGTGCTGAGTTCATTATAAATATAAAATTCAATAAAGATAAAATATTTTTTTATCAGGCCACTTAATATATATTTGTAAATACAGGGTGTTTGGTTCATGGTTAAGAACCTTTCGAGGGATGATTGATTATCATATTTGGAGAAAAAAATCGTTCTACACATACCATCAAATCTCAACCATTACTAAGTTATTGAACTTCTTGTGTTAAAAATTTGGTTGTCTTAAAATAGCTCTAACTAAACAAATATACTTTGTATTTCAAATTTTTTAGTTCCATTGGATAGGTGAAAAAAATTACCATTGAATGATGTCCTCACATGTTCCAGTGAATGAGGTTAAGTAACCTTTTCACAGTAATTTAATTAAAATTTAACAATTTTGATCGATTTTTCATTCATTTCGCGAAAATCTTAATAGTTAACATCTCCATTTTAATAATTTAGATTATTAGACATGAAGAGCTGCATAATTTGTTCTTTGACGTGATACACTTATCTTTTCTTGTTTTCAAGTTTTTGGGTTATTGAACTTGGATATTTTTGGCTCATTTTCACTAATACTAGCTCTGGCAAATATGGCAGTTATTGCATCTTTTCTTATTTTTATTCCAAAGCCAGGAAAATTTTGTAGAGAAAAATGTATTAATAGATGAATTTAGTATTTTTTAGAAGTTAATTAGTTTAAAGTTAGTGTTATTATTAGCATTTTCGTTATTTTCTAAAAATAGTAAATAATAAACATCTCCATTAGTATCATGGAATTAATGCATCTCGGCAAGTTCTACAACTTTTCCTTTGACTCCATTCCATTTGCTCTTTTAGTTTGGAAGCAAAATCATTTTTATCACCTCGTTTCATATGCAAAAACAACGATTTTGAACCCACTACATTTGTGCTGTGTTGATTATTAAATTGCAGCGAAATGAAAAGCGATAGGGATAAAGTGTCAAATAACAAGTTATAGAAATGTTAAGGGGCACCAAATTAAAAATAGTAGCGATAAATTTAGTTGATTAATAATAAGAATAATTACAAAACTCTAAAAAGGCTAATTTTGAGTTATTTTACTAGTAAAAACTCATTTAATACACTTAACAAAAACTATTTTTTTACATAAATTGAAAGGAAATTTTCTCAGCTTTCCAATGAAGCCTTGGAAATAACGATTTAAAGCATATTTTTAGATTAGCATCTTTTAAGCACTTGCAAGTCGATTGCAGGAAAAGTTTAGTAATGAAATTACAAGGAAACGAGAAGAGATAGGAATATGATGTTGAAAAACAAACTATGAATCGTTTTAAAACCCAACTTTTGGATAATAGATATTGCTATAATCATAATTCATTATTTTGAGAAAATTAACAAAATCTCATAAAAAACACCAACTTTTAACTACTTTACAGCTAAAAGATAATTAAAACTAATTAACTGAATGATATAAGAACATCATTCAATAGAAAATTTTCTCATCTTTCCAATTAAACTAAACGATTTAAAATACAACATATACTTTTCAAGTTAGAGGTATTTTAAATAAATAAGTTTTTTGCACTAGAAGTTCAATAACTCTGTAACGGTTGAGATTTCATGGTATGTGTAGAACGATTTTTTTCTCCAAATATGACAGTCAATCACCTCTCGAGAGGTTCTTAATCATGAACCAAACACCCTGTATAAACCTTAGCTCGAATCAATTTTGGCGAACACGTTAAAATGATAAACAAAGTTCATTGAAGTAACTTTAAACAGAAACTAGTTGTGTTAAAATCGGATCAAAATTATAAGAGTAACATTTAATTTAAATAAGCATAGATACTTCTTCTTCATACGTCTCCCAACCTTTGAACGGAACGGATCGTTATATTTCACAGTGGTGTTCGGTGTGTAAATTTCAGTGATTCAAGGTCATCCTTTGTTCGTTCGTTAGCTACCATTCTGCTGGTGCCGGCAGTAAATCCAGTACATTGTTTTCGCTGGTGCGGAACAATCGACGTTGTTTGCAGATAAGTTTTGCTTTATTTTTTTTCCCTCGTTTGCTTTCTTTCCTTTTCCCTACTTTTACTCTACCTTATAATCAAATAATAAGACACATTCCCGTTTATATAACGCTCTGCCCTCGTGCTTAAATGGCCGAGGGCGAAATACCATCTGATGTAATCATGGAAGTCCCTGATCCCCCTAATACTCGCATTGCTCCCCGTATAAAGCAGTACCCAGAAGGTTCCTCTGGGCCATGGGTGGTATATTTTCGGACCGGAGAGAAACTGGTTAATATATTAAAACTTTCTCGAGATCTGACTGCTAATTACCCGGCTGTAACTCAGATAACACGTGTTCGGGCAAACAAGATACGTGTTCTAGTGAATGATCTCGGCCAGGCAAACGCGATTGCTTGCTGTGAGCGCTTTACACGGGAATTTAAAGCGTACGTGCCTTGTGTGGCCTGTGAAATCGATGGGGTAGTGTCCGAACCGGGCCTGAAATGCGAAGAACTGTTGGAGCACGGGGTTGGCTGCTTTAAGGACCCCTCACTTGAACAGATTAAGATCTTGGAATGCAAACAATTGTATACCGCAAACACCGAGGGAGGTAAGACTACCTACTCTCTATCAGGCTCGATTCGGGTGACATTCGCCGGGTCCTCTCTTCCCAACTACATCCTCCTTGACAAGGTTCGCCTACCAGTTCGCCTGTTCGTACCGCGGGTCATGAACTGCAGCAATTGCAAGCAGTTGGGCCACACAGCCACTTATTGTGGCAATAAAAAACGGTGCGGCAAATGCGAAGGAGAGCATGAGGATGACTCTTGCGACAAAGAAACTGAAAAGTGTATTTGCTGCGGGGGCCCTTCACATGCTCTTAAATCATGTCCTGCGTACAAGCAGCGCGGGGATAAAATTAAGCGCTCCCTTAAGGAACGCTCAAGGCGTTCTTATGCAGAAATGCTAAAGAATGCTTCGCCATCTGTCCTGTCCGAAAATCCCTATGCTGGTTTGGCTAACGTTGAGCAAGAATCTGACGACCCACGAGAGGGAACATCTTTGGTTAACCCAGGGGAATCCAGGAAGAGGAGAAATCCAGCCTCCCCTACATTGCCTCGTAAGGGTGCCAAGGTGTCGTCCACTCAGAGTGCGCCATCTACAACCAATAAATCCAACGGAAGTGATGCACAAAAGCCGAAGCAATTTGCTCCAGGACTTGGAAATATTAATTCTAACAAGGAGTACCCACCACTTCCAGGGACATCCAAAACCCCAAGTGTCCCCTTTTTTCAAACAGATACTCAGTCCAGTAGCGGACTAATGAAATTTTCTGACATAGTGGACTTAATTTTCACAGCTTTCAATGTTACTGATCCTCTTAAAAGCCTTCTGATACGTTTTCTCCCTATAGTGCAAACATTTTTGAAGCAGTTGACTACTAAATGGCCCCTCCTTGCAGCGATCGTATCCTTCGATGGCTAAGTCATCGAACGAGGTCACCGATTCGATCACTGTTCTACAGTGGAACAGCAGAAGTATCCTCCCGAAAATCGATTCCTTTAAATTTTTACTAAATAGTTTAAAATGTGATGCTTTCGCATTATGTGAAACTTGGTTAACTTCCGATATAAATCTCAACTTCCACGACTTTAATATAATTCGTCTGGATCGAGAAAACCCCTATGGAGGAGTACTTTTGGGGATCAAAAAGTGCTATTCTTTCTACCGAATTAACCTCCCTTCGACACCAGGCATTGAAATTGTCGCTTGTCAAGTTTTAATCAAAGGTAAAGACCTTTGCATTGCTTCCATCTACATTCCTCCTAGAGCCTCAGTAGGGCACCGAACGCTTTGTAATATCACGGAATCCTTACCGGCACCGCGGCTAGTTCTGGGAGACTTTAACTCGCACGGTACGGTATGGGGCTGTCTTCATGATGATAATAGATCAACATTAATCCAAGATCTTTGCGATAATTTCAACATGACCATCTTAAACACGGGAGAAATGACGCGGATTCCTACACCACCAGCACGCGCAAGCGCGTTGGATTTGTCGCTTTGCTCGACATCGCTACAGTTAGATTGCATGTGGAAGGTGATCCCTGATCCCCACGGTAGCGATCATTTGCCTATCGTGATTTCAATTGCTAACGGTTCAAGACCATCGGAAACAATCAATGTCTCATATGACCTCACACGGAACATTGATTGGAAGAGTTACGCGACCGCGATATCCGTTAAAATCGAATCCACTCAAGAACTTCCTCCGGAGGAAGAGTACAGGTTTTTGGCTGGCTTGATTCTCGACAGTGCGAATCAAGCTCAGACTAAACCAGTACCCAGCGCGAATACCCATGGACGGTCTCCCACCCTGTGGTGGGATAAAGAGTGCTCAGAGCTGTACGCGGAAAAATCCACTGCATATAAGGCCTTCCGGGAAGACGGGTTACCCGCTAGCTATCAACAGTACGCGTCGTTAGAAAGGCGAATGAAGAGTCTAATGAAAGCCAAAAAACGCAGTTATTGGCGCCGGTTCGTCGACGGGTTAACGAAAGAAACAGCGATGAGCACTCTTTGGGGTACGGCTCGACGTATGCGTAACCGTAATAGTACCAACGAGAACGTGGAATATTCAAACCGTTGGATATTCGCTTTCGCCAAGAAGATCTGTCCGGACTCTGTCCCGGTACAGAAAACGTGCCGCGCCGCGTCTCCTCACGATACCGCGAACGAAACACCGTTTTCGATGGTGGAGTTCTCACTTGCTCTCTTATCGTGCAACAATAACGCCCCAGGGTTAGACAGAATCAAATTCAACTTGCTGAAGAATCTGCCTGACACAGCAAAAAGGCGCTTGTTGAATTTATTTAACAAGTTTCTTGAGGGTAACATTGTCCCTTATGAATGGAGGCAAGTGAAGGTCATCGCCATCCAAAAACCAGGAAAACCAGCCTCCGACCACAACTCGTATCGGCCGATTGCAATGCTGTCCTGTATTCGGAAGTTGTTCGAGAAAATGATCTTGTTTCGCCTCGACAATTGGGTTGAAGCAAATGGCTTACTGTCAGATACACAATTTGGCTTCCGCAAAGGCAAAGGGACGAACGATTGCCTTGCGTTGCTTTCTACAGAAATCCAAATGGCCTATGCTAACAAAGAGCAGATGGCATCAGTCTTCTTGGATATTAAGGGGGCTTTTGACTCAGTTTCTATCAACATTCTGTCAGAGAAGCTGCACCAGCATGGTCTTTCGCCAATTTTAAATAACTTTTTGCTAAACCTGTTGTCTGAAAAGCACATGCACTTTTCGCATGGCGATTTAACAACATCGCGATTTAGCTACATGGGTCTTCCCCAGGGCTCATGTCTAAGTCCCCTGCTCTACAATTTCTACGTGAATGACATTGACGATTGTCTTGCCAATTCATGCACGCTAAGGCAACTTGCAGACGACGGGGTGGTCTCTGTTACAGGGCCCAAAGCTGCCGACTTGCAAGGACCATTACAAAATACCTTGGACAATTTGTCTGCTTGGGCTCTTCAGCTGGGTATTGAGTTCTCCACGGAGAAAACTGAGTTGGTTGTTTTTTCTAGGAAGCGTGAGCCGGCGCAACTCCAGCTTTTATTAATGGGTGCAACGATCAACCAGGTTTTCACATTTAAATATCTCGGAGTCTGGTTCGACTCTAAAGGTACCTGGGGATGTCACATTAGGTATCTGAAACAGAAATGCCAACAAAGGATCAATTTTCTCCGAACAATAACTGGAACATGGTGGGGTGCTCACCCAGGAGACCTGATCAGGTTATACCAAACAACGATATTGTCGGTGATGGAGTACGGGTGTTTCTGTTTCCGCTCCGCTGCGAACATACACTTCATCAAACTGGAGAGAATCCAGTATCGTTGCTTGCGCATTGCCTTGGGTTGCATGCACTCGACCCATACGATGAGTCTCGAAGTGCTGGCGGGCGTTCTTCCGCTAAAAAATCGATTTTGGGAACTCTCATATCGATTGCTCATCCGATGCGACATTCTGAACCCGTTGGTAATTCAAAATTTCGAGAGGCTCGTCGAGCTTAATTCTCAAACCCGTTTTATGTCCTTGTACTTCGACTACATGGCACAGAGCATCAATCCTTCTTCGTACAATCCCAACCGTGTCCGTTTCCTAGATACTTCTGATTCTACTGTATTCTTCGACACATCCATGAAGGAAGAGATTCGTGGAATCCCGGACCATATACGCCCACAAGTGATCCCCAATATATTTTATAATAAATTCCGAGAAGTCGACTGCGACAAAATGTTTTACACTGACGGATCAAATCTCGATGGGTCCACTGGCTTCGGTATCTTCAACAATACTATCACCGCTTCATTCAAGCTCAATGATCCCGCTTCAGTTTACGTCGCAGAGTTAGCTGCAATTCAGTACACCCTTGGGATCATCGACACTCTGCCCACAGATCACTACTTCATCGTTTCGGACAGCCTCAGCTCTATCGAGGCTCTTCGTGCGGTGAAGCCAAAAAAGCAACTCCCGTATTTTCTGGGGATGATACAGGAGTCCTTGTGTACGTTATCTGAAAAATCTTATCAGATTACCTTTGTTTGGGTCCCCTCTCATTGTTCTATCCCGGGCAATGAAAAGGCCGACTCATTAGCAAAGGTGGGCGCATTAAATGGTGACATATACGAAAGACCAATCTGCTTCAACGAATTTTTTAGTATTTGTCGTCAGAGGACGCTCAACAGTTGGCAAACCTCGTGGAGCAACGGGGAACTTGGACGATGGCTACATTCGATTATCCCAAAGGTATCAACGAAGCCTTGGTTCGGGGGGATGGATGTGGGTCGGGATTTTATTCGCGTAATGTCCCGACTTATGTCCAATCACTACACCATGGATGCGCATTTGCGGCGTATTGGGCTTGCGGAGAGTAGTCTGTGCGCTTGTGACGAGGGCTATCACGACATCGAACACGTTGTCTGGGTATGCGCCGGGTATTGTGACGCCAGGTCTCAGTTAAAAGAATCCCTTCGGGCCCGAGGTAGACCACCCAATGTCCCAGTCCGAGATATGCTGGCAAATCGTGATTTCCCCTATATGTCCCTTATTTATACTTTCATAAAAACGATAAATATCCCAATTTAGCCCCTCTCTTTTATTTCTCGTTTTTAGAGTTTCCTCCTGCCTTGTGGAACCGATCAGCTCCAGAGTGCCACTATGTAACCGCCGTCGCCCTTACCACTACGCCTGCATAGAAGGAAACTGAAGCGAGAGCGACTCGAGGTCCGATGACTTTTGAAGGATTCCCCGCGGGTCCGAAGAATACCATCCGCCAATCCGGTACTCGACGACTTACTAGACTGAGGCGCAAATTTGTTTCGCTGATCCCCCCTCTCCCCCCCCCCCCCTTCGAGCGAAAGTTGCAAGTTTTGCTCTTCTTTCCCTGTCTCTCCCCTGTCCTTGATACAACTGCTGCTACACTGATGCGGAAATAAGCCACCCTCTGAATATCTTGACCAAGCATAAGTTTTAGTTAAAAAATTCAAATTAGTATTCTGTATTCCTAGTTTTAAGATAGCTATAATTTTTACTCTTTATTGAAACTCTTGTCCTTCATCTTGTAAATAGAATTGAATCCCTAGTTTTAAGATTTCTGTGAAGTTTCTCATAAATATTTGTTCCCCCCTTTTGTGTACTAAACTATATTGTTAGTTTTAAGATAACCGTAAAATATTTCGTAAAATACTATTACTCCCCCTCTTGTATATCAAAGTGAATCCCTTGTTTTAAATTTTTTCATAAAAAAATCTTTTGGCCCTCTCTTGTATATTGAATCTTATTTCTAGTCTTAAGATAGCTGTAAACTTTTTTTTCCTTTGTAAAAAAAATATTTCAACATTGTAACCTCCTAGTTTTAAGATATCCAAAATGTAAAAACATAAGCATTTGGCACCGCCAAGCTAACGCATTTGTGCCTATCAAATAAACGAAATGAATTAAAAAAAAAATAGATACTTCGATTTTCACGATGAAAAGCATTAGAATTGCCCGACACAGTATAAAATTCTATTAAAAATCTAATTCTAAATCATTGGTCACAAAATTTGGAGAACATGTTATTCAATACATCAGAAACCTTAGAAAAATAGAAAATATCAATATTTGAAACATAAGTTTTTTAAATTTTGTCCAGCTTCCGTCCACTGTGCGTTGAGGCGTTTTTGTGTTTACGAAGTCTTGGACGTAGATCGCAATCGCATGATCGTTTTGTGTACCATTGCGAAGGGCTCGGGCGTTTGTAAGTGAACGTGCTTCATCGCGCACGCATGTTACTTCGCGTGTCTAAATTCAATTTCATAACCGTGTGTCCATTCGCATATTCGCGTGTGTTCTTGGATGATCGCCCTGACCGTCAATCGGATACTTAATTTTCAGTGTACGGCTTAAATGTTAGAAAAGGGTGAGTGCTCCCATATCGCAAAAGTTCCCGGTTATGTCACTATGAAACGTGTTGTCTAGTGGATAGGAGCATCATTTTTTTCTGATTGTTCCAACTGAAAGCATGGCATCTAGGCTAGTAGGGTAGAGAGTAGAGATTTCCGGACATATTCGATTCGTGATCACGCGAACACGTGCGTTTATTGGTTCACACTTGAGACCGCGTTTATAAATTTTTAAGCACTAAAAATTCACTTAGCCACCGGAGTGTAATCCTGTTTGCGAGATTGCTGCCGTAGGTGTGCGATGATGATCGCGAAGGGCTTGAGCGTATGTATGTTAACGTGTTTATTGCGTGTGCTAGTGTATATGTAACTTCACGCACAATAATTCGATTTCATAACTGTCGCCTCACATTCCTGAACGATCGTGTGCGGACCGCGAATGTGATACATAATTTTTAGTCTATGGTTTAAATGCTAGAAGAGAGTAAGTTTCCCCATACAACTGGAGTTCCCGGTCATGTCGCCATGGAACGTGTTGTCTAGTAGATATGAGGGCCATTTTTTGCCTTTCTTCTACATTTTTGATTGGTCCAACTGAATCTAGGCTGCTAGCACCGAAGGTAGAGATTTCCGGATAGGACCGATTCATTATCGCACGAACATAGGCGTTAGTAGGTTTCCGCTAGAGATCGTCATTATAAGCTTATTAGTGGTAAATTTTTTCCTAATTACCGAAGTGTTATGCTTTGTGTGAGACCGCGGGCTTCGGTGTGTGCGGATGATCGCGAAAGTTTTATGCATTTATATGTTAACCTGCTAAAAGCTATAAGAGAGTGAGATTCCCTATATCACCGGAGTTCCCAATCATGTCGTCGTGGAAGGTGTCGTCTAGTGGATATATGCGACATTTTTTGATTGGTCCAACTGAAGACATGGCTACTAGGACCAAAGGTAGGGTGTTCCGGTAGTGACCGATGTATGAGCGCGCGAACGGTGGGTTAATGCTTGAGACCGCGTTTATAAGTGCTAAAACGTTCACTTAATTACCGGGATGTTTTAATGTTGCCGACATCGCTGACATAAGTATATGTGGATGATTGCAATTGCATGTTCGCGTACGTGACCAGGTTAGCGTTATCGCGAAGGACACGAGCGTTTGTGTATTTGGGGTGGAGTGACAGTCGGCGCAGATCCACTCGGCTTTCACTCTGACATCATCCCTTGGGTTTGCAGCAAGCGGGTTTCTCACATCTCGCATCCTACTGTCAGTGCCAGCCCCTGCTCAGCTTCTCGCCACCATTCTGTAAGCGGTCCAAGACGCTGACAACTTCGAGCGACTGATGGTAGTTCGTACTTTTCACAGCTCACTCCGGTACCTCTTGATTCGACGGCCTTCAAACAAGAACTCTCGATCGTTCTCTCTTCGAGGATCACTTTAACTTCACACTATGCAGCGATCTGGTTTTTTTCGGAATCCAGGTAGATGTGGATCGCTCGATGTCTCTTTCTCTCCTGCGTTGCGATGGGATTCGGCTCCATTAGTACTAAAACCTGTACGGTGGTGGGTCGGTTTTTCCTATTGCCACAAGCGTGACGATTCGTGACGGTTTCCTTTCGGACGCTCACTTTTCTCACATCGTTTTGGGTCTTTGCCTTATTTAGCTTTTTTCATTGTATTCAACAGATGAACCACCGTACATGTTTGTCAATCTTAGTACTCTGATCGCATCAAACACCTAAGGCCACCTGCGATCTCTCTACATTTTGAGTACCATCATCAACACTCAGATAGAACACTATTAGCTTGTTTTTGATTCTGGAGTTTTTAGGTTAACTGTCAAAATTGACAACATAGATAAAGTGAAGAAAATTCTTTTTCTACTTTAAGCCATCAACAAAATAAAAATCATAGACAAATACACATATTTTTCGACGCAAACGAAAAGTCAGATCTTCAATGGGTCCAAAACCTGTTGGTTACCCAGCCCTGTCGATAAAAACCAGCAATCGGCAGTCCTATAATAATCGGAACGAGCTGTTTTTTGGGATCCTTTATTACTATCCGTTTTCTTTCGTGTTTATTTGTTATCCCATTGATGACCAGTAGGGTAAGGTGGGGCAAATCCGACCGTTGGGTAAATCCGACCCCCCTCTGTTACCGAAAATCAGAAGCACTACGCGAACTAATATCAATGGTGTCGTGTAGAGCATCGAAAATAATCATAATGGTGGCATGACAGCATTTTAATAATCTACATTGAGATGCTCCAACGACAAAAAGTGTGTTTTTACAACTTTTGATTTGACTTGTGTTCATTATTGCCTACAGGATATTTCTGATTGTTAAATTGATTGCATAAAAGACGTAAGTGGATTTAAGTTCTTTGAATAAAGTCCTACAAAGTGCGTAGATGAATTTGGTTGAACCTTTTTCATAACATTTTTTAATTGCATCGTAATGAAAAATGACGCGGTGGGGCAAATCCGACCTCTAAATAGTGGGGTAAATCCGACCGCTTTTTTGCTAAGAAAATGTTTATTTATCAATTTGAAAAATATTTTTATTATTATTATTTATTATTTTTTCGCACAATGGTTCATAATTACAAACGAAAAACACAAAAACGTGATGAATATAGTATTCGTCGAGCAATTGCTCCGATGCAAATAGGAATATTTTTACGTGCTACTGCTCGTGATTTTAACATTCCAAGATTGACATTGAATTCCATTTTCTTCATGTTACAATGGAATAACATAACATTCATCGATTTATCATTGAACAACAATAAAATAAAATTTGGGTAATGTACTAAATCAACCAAAAACATAAGCGGTCGGGTTTACCCCACCATTTTTAAAAACAGCAAAAATGAACATTTTCGTTAAAAGCTTGGATCTCAAAATATTCACTAGATCCGAATAAAATGCTGTATATATAAAGTTGCCCAGAAGTCTAACCTTTAATTTGGTATATAAAACGACTTGATCCGATCGGATTTACCCCACCTTACCCTACTACTCACTTGAAAATTACCGAGGGGGGAAATACCCACTCGAAAGTTTGGAACAAACCACAACCTGAAATTGACCAGGTAGTGTCTCGCGTATAAAATGCATGCGCATGAAATTCTCGTTGTTCAACAATTTCATAATAAAATTGCAGTTTTTGACAAACAGAAAATCACTGTCCGGACAACATGAACCGGATCGCCGACTGGCCTCCTTGAATCCGCCGGGAACTCTTGAGATCAGATTTCTAGGTAGCTGTTAGCATGTCAACCAAAAGGGAAGAGATAACTAAATTTGGATCTCTATCGGGGGTTTGAAAAATATGTGTATGAGAGACATACAGGATCGGGTAACTGACGCTAGAGCACTAGGCGCACGACCAGACAACATGTTAAATGTTGCGATAACCGTCACCACAAGCGCAGAGACCGTTCTCGCCGACCCCAATACTCCGAGGATGCGCATTCAACGTACTATGATTGGACATGACCCGATATATCACCCAAAGGAATTCACGACCTGTATCCAACCCCTTTAACCAAGGTTTGCTGATACCTTTCGGATTCCAAAACTTTTATTGTCCCACGAAATTTGATAAGATCTACTGAAAAATTCTTTGAAGCTACGCGATCTTTCATAAATATCTGCTTCTAATACCTAAGTGTCCGTCTTCTCATTACCCGCAATGAAGCTATATGAAATAACTCAAACTAATATTTGATTTTTCGTTTCGGCTGAATCAAGCCAGTCAAAACGTTGAACGCTTCCACCGGAGGAATTTCTTGTTTTGATTCGATTGTTTTGGGATATAGTGGACGCGTAACTCTATGAATAAATGGGCAAGCTATATGTAGCGAGGTCGAGTACAATGATAAATCTACGGCGCTAGGCGGCCCTGGTGGAGTTGGCGTTCGTGTCATTTCCATCGCAGTCAAGATGGTCATATTTCATTGTCGCGAATATCATACATTAAAGTAGATCGGTTATCATCGTGAAGACAAGCCTATGGCATGCCGTGGAAGTTGAAGTTACCTAGAACCAGATAAGGTGCGATGAGTACACGGAAAAAAAATTGTTCCCAAAATCGTGAATAAAGTGCCATAAATTCTGGAACAATCATGTTTTTATGTTACGAAAACAGGACCATGACCAAAAATCATGGCTTTTATAATTATGTTAAATTTCCCTTCAGTAACGCCCGCATAACGCTTTCATTTGTGGAAATATTTGATTTTATTTTGTGAACTTCAGTCACGATTTCCGCCAAGAACTAGTTCACAACTTTATGAACCTTAATTCATGATCCCTAATATATTAGCCCCAATAAAAAATCCGTGCTCGTGAAATGGTTCACAAAATCATTAAATATTATTCATTCATTCGTGAACTGGTTCATGATCCCTAATATATTAGTTGCGATTCAATATCCGTGCTCGTAAAGTAGTTCACGACATCATGAAATATTATTCATCTATTCGTGAAGCGGTTCATGATACCTAGTATAATAGTCACAACTTACCATCCGTTTTCGTGAAATATTTCACGAAATCATAAAATATTATTCATGTATTCGTGAACTGGTTCATGATTCCTGACATACTAGTCACGATACAATATCCGTACTAGTGAAGTAGTTCACGAAATCATGAAGTATTATTCATGTATTCGTGAACTGGTTCATGATTTCTAATATATTAGTTACGATCCAATATCCGTGCTCGTGAAATAGTTCACGAAATCATGAAATATTATTCATATATTCGTGAACTGGTTCATGATACCTAGTTTAACAATCACAACTTATCATTCGTTTTCGTGAAAAAGTTCACGAAATCATAAAATATCATTCATGTATTCGTGATCTGGTTCATGAATCCTGGTACATGAACTATCTAGTATCTATTTGCGTGCTTGTGATATTTAGAAGATAGCCTTAATCATTTACAATTTCATGCAACATGGTATTAAAATTTTTATTCTATCACAAAAGTTGGAGTATTATTCGTGCAATCATTTTTGTTCCATACACTTTTTAATGAAATAACCAGTTGCTAGCGACCAGTAATAGGTACGATCACGATAAGGTGAAGAGAATTTACGAATACCATGATAAAACCGCTGATATCATGACTATTAGTTACATTACTCTTTGAAAGTAAGCTCTAAAATTAAATATGACAACATGAACAGAAATTACGAAAATCGTGACTAAGATTCTGAAATCATGAACACAAATCACACAATTATTGACAAAAATATCTAAAATCGTGACCAAGATCCTGGAATCATGAACATGAATTGATCTATTCATGAATAAAATATCACGATAACATGAACAGAAGTTACAAAAATCACGACTAAGATCCTGAAATTATGGGCACAAATTACACAACTCGTGACAAAAATATTTAAAATCGTGACAAAGATCATGAACTCATGAACATGAATCATTCTATTTATGACTAAAATATCACGATAACGTGAATGAAAATTACGAACATCGCGACTAAGATCTTGAAATCATGAACTTTAATCCCGCCAACGTCATGAGAATTCACAAGAATCGCGAATAAGCTCTTGAAATCATGAACAACATTAATAGCACATTTTGATCCCTAAAACGCTCCTACATAGTGTTTTTGCGGCTATGACGAATAATGTTAAAATTGTGGAAGATCTACGTCGAAAGTTATCTAAGTTTTCTATAATGTAAATACATTGTGTAAAACTTTCAAGCGTTTACGAGGAATCTCAGGAGAGGAAATGATTTTACTGTTTCGAAAATTTATAGACACATTACAGGTTCTTCCCTCAATGGAATTGTCAGAATCTCGCTTTTTAGTGAGCGTAGAAATTAGTCGTGGCCGGTGGCATAGCCCTCTTTAGCATTTATTCTCGGAGTGGACCGCAAAACAATGCTTCAGTGTTTCCCTGTCTAATTTATACATGGGATAAGTCAACAGTTCATGCGGAATCTCTCCACAGAATGAGCTTTGCACGATTCTCTCCGCATTTTCCTCTCCGTGCCTTGTTTCTACAATGGGTAACTATGTAACCCATTTGTTTACAACGTCGGTAGTTCATGCACAAAAAGACGAACAGCTAGACGAGCCCCGTTTCAAAGAACAAAGTTTGAAAGAACAGATAAGCCGAAAGGCTCGAAATAAGGCCAATGGAAAATATGTTGTTTTCTTATACTGCTCGATTGTTGCTTAACATAATCGCTTGCATACCAGAATTTTTATTGACTGAAGTGAAGGGTTCTGGAAGGAGCCAATCCCATATTTCGCCATTAAGCCCCCTCCCGGAGACTATACCATCAATCTCTACTGCCCGGGCGGGTACGCATACAAATACTTATTCGTACACGCCCGAGTGTTGTTTAGTTTGATCACGCGATATGGTCCGGAAGTAAACCGTCCAAGGGCTGGTTGTATTAGATGGATATGGTTTGTATTGACTTATCGGCATTTTTTTTGTAATCGGAGAAATATTCAAAACGTTCTCTGTCGGTCGTGGGAGATATCTCCCCATCAGTCAATATTATCAAGCGGGCTTTTATATCCACCAAAGAAGATTCTGTCACAGGGGATGCAACGAAAGAACTGAGTGATTAGTACTTAGCTGTACAGTAATCAATAAACACATTTTCGACAAGCCGTCGATCATACAGCCCATTATCAAAGGGTGTTTCCAAATGAATACAAGCTATTATCAGGGAATTTTAATTTTCACTTACACACGCCATGTCTAAACTATTATCAATACGAGTAGAAATTACTCCGAATCTTACTACCCACTCGAGAAAAAAAGTATTCCGCCGGCCCTGTTGATGACCCAGTAGTTGAAATATATATTGCCTTTAGGTAGATTTTTTAAATAGATTTTCGAATGCAGTCAGTATTAAAAAATATGCAGAACACAGAACAGAAGATAAGCCTATCTGATAATCCTTTATCTCGCTATCTGTAGAAAATGATTCGCTAGTCATTTAGCTTAATTCGTGTGACACTTAAGAAATAGAACTCAGGCCAACAGAGACACATCTTTATCCCAGTGACACAACAAACTGTCATATTTGGAGGTAATATTCAAAAATATTGCACCAACCGATGTTAACTCGAAGTGATACCCGGAATTGACTAATTCGACCAATGTGCGAGAGAATAACGAAAAATGTTACTCGCTAGGCAACAGACGCGGTTGCTTGTGATGTCCGATTATTTTTAAATAATCATTATCCGCTAATTGATTAATTTTAGAGAACGCTATAAATTAAATCGATTAATCGACCTAGATAACCGAGTTGCTAGTAAGCATTAGTTTATCAACTAAAAAGAAGGTCAAGTGGCATTTTATTCAGCGATTTCCATACTTGACGTTAGCAATCAGCTAATCATTTTACTAAATTTAACTGAAATCTTAAAATCGTTTATTTATTTTTCGATTATTTTAGCAATCCATAAATTGTTTTGCGCTAATTCGAGAAAAAATACAGCACGGTAGCTATCTTGGAAGCATTGATTGTTTGCACAGTTGGGAATTCTTCGCTTCTAAAGTTACTATATAGCTCGGTTGCTACGAAAATTTCGTCACCTTGTTAGTTCCACAGCCCACTCGGCGAGGGATGGCAAACAGAGCAGTACGTGCATAAGAAACTTTGCAGGTTTAGATTTGTTTTATTTTTGCGACTGAAAATGCTCTGCCAGCTGTGTATGAACAACCAAGGTAAAAGCAATAGAAGAACAAATTGCTGCGAAATAGTTTGCAGCACAGGGGACAGCTATTCGTGTTGTATCGTTGTCTGCGGTGACATGTTTTAATGTGACTGGATGATCGTGTGATTTGGAAATGACATGAATAAATTTATACCTGTTTGTTATATTTTGGAGAAATTAGTCCGGAGGATTTTTTCAACTAAGGGAACGAAGCAGAGCCGCTTTCTTAGGTGGCCTTCTGGAAATCGGAATAGTTGCAGCTATCGGGAAGTGTTTGGTATGTTTTTGCACAAAAAAACTTTAGTTCATCTTAAAAGTGATAAGGTATCCAGATAAGGGAATAGGAACTGTATTAAAAATTGTACGAAAACTCTAAACTGCCAGGAATCCTACAGTAATAGATAGGTTGAAGTACCGTTATGCTCCAGTCTAGACACAATCGCTAGACCAACCAATTTGATGAAAAGTCTCTGTGTGTACTGAATGAATGATAACGACCCTCTAGCTTTCGATACCGTCAGTTGCTATTTCAGTTATTTTGGGTTTGGGGCCAAGTACTCTCTGGAGGCACCTTGGGCTTAGCGACGAGCCCCGACCGGGGACTCTCTTAAATTTGGACTGTACCATGTCAGGGCTCCAGAAGATGACAATATACCAAACAATCTTTGATAGCCTTACGAGATAACTCATGCACACTAGAGTGACAGGAAAAAAATGACCCCTATCGGCCCACCCCTGATTAGATTCCTAGTCCCACCAGGAGTACTTGCACCAAATTTGAAGCAAATCGGACAAATCTAGCTACCGGACCAACGTGCCTGAAGTTTGTATGGGATTTTTCGACAATTTACATAGAGAAAACCCACTAACTCGCATTTTTGCCGCTAGGTGGCATTGTATGTATCGTATTATTACTGTAAGTAAAAATAAGAAAGATAATTTAATTGTCTACAACTTTGGCGAAGACTGCTAGTGAATTCGGCTTTGTTAAAAGAAGTTATTAAACTTTTAGTGAAGTGATGTTTGAGTCAGTTTTGCATGGGGCCTAGTAGTGCATGGTTGTGTATCAGTACTCGATTCGCGCGAACTAAACATTTTTGTGAAATAATCATAAAATTTAGCTCTATGGTATGTTCAGAAGAATTGTAGTAAATAATACGGGCCATGTTTTGGTTAGATCATTTTAGTTCCACATTTTATCACATAGAGGGCGCTAACACTAACTTTTCAACGGAAAGAGATAGAAATTAGGTGTCTTCTACAAAGTTGTAGAACAGGCATTTTGAAATAATTCTTTTGAACATCGTGATATTCTATCTCTCTTCTATGAAAAGTTAGTGCTGGCGCCCTCTATGCGGTCACATTTGGAACTAAAATTTTCCAACCAAAACATAACTCGTATTATGTCTTATAATTCTTCTGAACATACTATTGAGCTAAACCTATCGATTATTTCACAAAAATTCATAGTTCGTGGGAATCAAGTACTGATACACAACCATGCACTGCTAGGCCCCATGCAAAACTGACTCAGACATCACTTCGTTAAAAGTTAAATAACTTCTTTTAACAAAGCCGGATTCACTAGCAGTCTTCGACAAAGTTGTAGACAATTAAATAATCTTTCTTATTTTCACTTATAGTGATAATACGATACATGCAGTGCCACCTAGCGACAAAAATGCGAGTTAGTAGGTTTTCCCCATGTAAATTGTCGAAAAATCCCATACAAACTTCAGGCACGTTGGTCCATTAGCTAGACTTGTCCGATTTGCTTCAAATTTGATGCAAGTACTCCTGGTGGGACTAGGAATCGAATCAGATGTGGGCCGATTGCGTTTTCAAAAATTCATTATTTTTCTGGGCAGTCTAATGCACACCTACGCCCGCGATCTCCAAAGCACGATAGTACCTCGTTGATAAAATGATCGTGATAACATTCACATATTTACAAATGCTAACCCACAGGCGCCCTTGTTTACGCGGTCGCGGGTCGATCACGTCCGGAAGTCAGCTCAATGCACAGTGGCATGATTTAGAACCAAAGGTGGACTAAAGTCCAAACTTTGCCGTATCGGTTCAAATAGGACGATTTTATGTAATTTTGGTACGCTGAATTCTTTTTTGATATTAAAACATTGCAAACAAGCGTTTACTAATCATTAGGGTGTCTCAAAAATATTTTTTTCGAAATCGTTCTTAAAATTTGTGTATATTAATTTTCGTGTGCTAAATCGTTTTTGATATTAACACATGTACAAAAATTTTTCATTATACGTTAGGTTGGCTCAAAAAATTATTTTGTTGTGAAGGTTCAAAAATTTGTTTAAAGAAGTTTTTGTACGCTGAATTTATATTTTAATTATAAAAATAGAAATTATAGAAATGTTCGACTAATTTTGGAACATTTAATTCATTAGTGGGTTACTTGATATGAAAGCTACATTTTCTATCATTTTCAAAACAAACATTTTGAGCGTCTTAGTGGAATGCTTTATTGCATTCACTAATCAACAAGATGGTCAACGATTTTTTTTCTCGTAGGTGTGTTTTAAGTTAATTAGATTGTTTATTTCATATCTTAAATGAAAATAAATCCAAAACTCTTTTTTCGTGTATATGGTTCATTTAAAAATGGTGTTATTTTATTTGGATAATATCGCATATCCTTAAGCTATATCAGTGCTATACAAAATTCGGATCAAAATACTCTCACCAAACGACTAGAGCTCAACTGTATTCACTCTGTTTGCCATTTATTGCGCAAGTTATCAAGAAATAGTTCCAGAAACATTTTATAACCTATTTCAGAAGGTTGAAATTTTTTACTGATTTTCAAACATTCTTAATGCCTCTACCATTTAAAAAACATACTGCCCACTCGGTTCCTTACTCTTGATCACTAGTAAAACCCTTGTTCATCATGCTCTCAATACTATTTGACAGTTGTGCATGTATTCGTGTCATTATTCTAGTAATAAAGTGATTATTCAAATTCAATATCAGTAATAACCATGCGTCTCCATTCACAGTTTTTTTTTAATTTTGACTGCTTATCGCAAGTTTTCGCAAAACTAGCATATACTCATTTCAAAGAGAAAATTAAAAGCTTTCGAATGAGTATAGTGTGATCGCGGGCATTCACGGGCGTCGTTGTTGTTATCGCATTAGAAGTTCGAATTCAATAAAAATTTATGACAAACAGTTATCTAAACGCTAACTAAACCAACTAGTGACTTATTTTTGGCGATTTTATGATGTAATTTTATCACACGGATAATTTTGGTGAAGTAATGTAATGCATAAAATCAACCATTTCTTCGAAAAACGAAAATAACCGGATGTAGTTCCTATGGTTAAATTATGCAAAAACCACCTGAAAATATGCCCTTAAAAAAGCTGCCAAAAATTCATTTTACGTTCAAATCAATTTAAATCTCGCAAAAATGTCTCTGATGGCTCAGCTGATAGGAGAAAAATACTAGCGAAAATATCGCATAACATTCATATATGGACTTGAGTCCGGGCTCGTTCCACTGTGCGATGGCAGTCTGAAGGTTCGCACAAATGAACATTTTTGCATGTTTGGCTTATTTCAATGGATTACTATATTGAACAATAAATAGGCGCAAAGGGTAATCCACAAACAACAAGCAATAACTTTTAAAGTATTCAAAATAGATATTTGAAGTCTTCAGTAAAGTTATTCGCAAAAGTAAGAGCTACAAATTTGCTGAAGGCATCGTTTCGATATAATCACTTCCAAGAAAATTTATGAAAATATCTCACTCATAGGGGGATTAATCAGCAAAAGCACAATACCAAAAGAAAGAGCATATTGCCTCCATTAAATTCTCCGGGCCTCGGAAAAAATCTTGAAAGTTTGAGCGAATTCTATACATTTCTTTTATAAGAAATGTGTAAGGTACAAATTTATCAAATGAATCGAAATTCCGTAAAGAGAATCTATTCATCTGCATGTGCTAACATGTTTACATATAGCGATACAATTTCTAAGCAATCTGAGATCAGACATTTAAGTTACAAACGATTTTGTCTAGCGCGCCAATGCAATGTTTTGATTTTGAAGATGAAATAAAAAGGAGCAGAAACGACGGCAATTATTTTAGCTGCCATCTTGTGACTCTATTCAGCTTGTCACGATTTCCGCCGTTCTTTAAAAAATTCTACTTTCTGTACGTGAACTAGTCCATAACTTTATGAAAGTTGTTCATAAACCAAAGGTTGACTCGTGATTTATTCATATGAAAGATTATTCAGCTGAATTGGTTCACGTAATCAAAACAGACTGGATATTTGCTCATGAACTATTTCACGTAACTCGGAATATTACTCACGACTCCATTCAAACTTCGTGGACTAAGGGACCATCCATAAATGACGTAGCATTAAATGGAGGAGGGGGGAGTTTTGTATTTTGTGATGATGTGTGAGGACAGGGGGGGGGGGGGGGGGGGGTAGGACGCATTTCATGCTACGTAGCTTTTTTAAAGGGGAATAACAAACATCGTTTTGGCTTTCTCATATAGAAAGGATATGCAATCACTCTGAAAATTGTCAACCCAATCCCGGCCCGGAGGGCCGAGTGTCATATCCCATTCGGCTCAGTTCGTCGAGATCAGTAAATGTCTGTATGTGTGTGTGTGCGCGTGTATGTATTTTCTAATCTCACTCACTTTTCTCAGAGATGGCTGAACTAAATTGCTCAAACATAGTTTCAAATGATCGGTATACCGCTCCTATAGGCTGCTATTGAATTTTTAGTTGATCCGAGTTCCGGCTCCGGTGTTACGGGTTTAAGAGTGCGACCACACAGAAATTTTTGCCTTTCTCATATAGAAAGGATATGCAATCACTTTGAAAATCGTCAACCTAATCCCAGCCCGGAGGAATTTTTTTTTCGACTGGCATAAGGTTTCTGGGTTTTAACAGAGGCGTAGCTAGGAGTGCACGGAGAGAGGTTACGCCCCCCCCCCCCCTCCCCCTCACTGCTCACCCCCTGGAATCCCCCTAAGATCACCCCTCATTGTACCCCCCTCAGACCATCCATCGCTCATACCCCCTCCCCCTCTCAACCCCATTATCTTTATACCACCGCTATATCACAAGGCATCTCAAGTTAAGCCGGGGAGTGGTTCGGTCGAGCGTTTTTCAGCCACCCCTGCATGACAAAATTAGTGAGCAGGAAGACAACATTGAATTAATGCTGATTAGGCTAATTAAGAATGATATTTTTTTGTTTCGATTGTTTCACCGTCTACACTTAGCTCAACAGGTTCGTGACTGGCGAGCCATTGCGTGTAGGTAAAAGTTTACTCAGAATGTACTAGATATTTCCACAATTGAAACGAACATAACCAGGCACGGAACCATAGTTTGGAGAAATGAGAAAGGCACTATTACACTGGATCAAAACCGGTCTTTTATTTTTTTTTAATTTACGAGGCAAGGGGGGAGGGATAAAGTTTCCGTCAAGCTACGTAATTACCAGGGGGATGGGTATTCAGAGTGACGAAATGCTACGGTGGGGGGTGGGGGGTATCAAAAATCACTCAAAAAATGTTACGTCATTTATGGATGGTCCGTAATTTATAATTCCTAATATATTAGTTACGATTCACGTGCCTATGAAATAGTTCACAAAATCATAGAATATTTTTCAAATATTCGTGAACTGGCTCATGATTCCTAGTATGATAATCACAACTAACCATGTGTGCCCGTGAAATAGTCCGCAAATTCATGATATATTATTCATATTTTTGTGAACTGTTTCACGATTTCTTGTATAACAGTCAATGTTGATCATTCGTGCTCGTTAAATTGTTCAGAGGCTCATTAAATATTATTCTTGTATTCGTGAACTAGTTCAAGATTCCTAGTCACGACTGACCATTGACTGTATACCGGTGTAGTAGTTCACAAAATTATGAAATATTATTCGTGGGTTCGTGATTTGTTCATGATTCCTAATACTTGATTTACGATCTCTCTTGAGTGCTTATAATATTTAAAAGATATCTCGAATCATTTTCAATTTCATGCAACTCTGAACATTGCACTATGGTCCCAAAGCTGTATTTAGGAAGACAAAACTGTTTGCGCCTAAATCGTTGGTTTTAGATATATAGTATCTTCGGCAAACTTTCTTAGAACTTTCTTACCGATTTTTTTATATTAGTTGAATTAGGGTGGTCCTTGTGGTTAGGGTGTTCAAAGTATCAACTTCTTAGATATGTAAAATTCAGATACATAATGTTCTACAAACCTATAAATCAATCAAATTGAAGCAACTTTTCTGAAGAAACTATGTGGCTATCTCTAATGGTTCATGTGCTATGATTTTTGCAATATTTAAGGTAGGGTGGCTCTTTAAAAATTGGTTTTCTATTAATTTTTATGCGTTAATTTCTCGCTAATACTTTGTTCTAGAAGTTTTTAGAACTTTTGTAAATACACATTTTTGCCGAAGCAATAAAGTTTCTATCTCTTTTGTTTGCATAATTACAGGCGATTTTCAAAACAAAAATGGTTTTTTTTTTTCAAAGCTATATATCTTCCAACATTGCAAATGGATTTTCAATCCTTTAATTTAATTTGAAAGATCGAAACTTTTGTAGTTCTTGGTGAAAAAACTGCGAGAGCGTTATTTCTGTAAAATAAATAATTAATTTTTGAAAATGGTGTATTTTTCAACAAAAATCGTTCATAACTTTTCAAATAGTCGAGATAATAACTTTGTTACTTCAGCAAAAATCTTCGCCATGCAAAGTTCTAAAAGTGCTGCAAACAAAGTATTTACGATAAATCAATGTATGAAGTGACAAATGAAAAATAGTGATTTTAAGAGGTCACGTTTTCATCGCTCAATCTCTTATGGAATGGTATAATTTTACGAATCATTGTACATTCCACATTACAAATTAAACCACTGGATCCATCAAGGGACCATTCATTACGCAAAAATTTCCCAAAATTGATTTTTACCTTCTTCTAGGTAACAAATTGTCGCATACTTCTTTAACCCACCTCCACTATTACGAAATAAAGTTGTTAATTTTTTTCTACTTCAGTAAAAACATGTTACGACACGTTCTACCTTACTCCTTCTCCCTCATTTGTTATAACATGTCACATTTTGTTATACCACCCCCCGTTCTCCCTAAAAGCGTTATGTAATTTATGAATAGTCCCTTAAAGTGTTGTCCCTAAAAAGAATTGGCGAAGGTAATAATAGTTGGCAACGGAAAAGATTTTAAAATTTAATTCTTTTGGGTCGTTTGATTGCGCTGATAGGGGCTAATTTGTTTACTAAAGAAAATATTCTCTATGTGGGAGATTTTTGTACCAATTGGTCTAGTTACTAGCACGAAGCAGCACGAATTGGTTCACGGAGATGATTTCTAATAATCACCTTCTCTCCCGGTGTTGGCATACAGTCTCTGAACATCTGACAAGATTGATGAATTTGCTGAAACCCACTGAAATCACAATTCTTTCTGTTCATGATTTGCGGCACGGTGCATGAAATTAGCGGGAACGCTAATTTCGCACAAAAGTGATGTGTGACATGAAAATATCTGTGTTTTCACCCAACCAAAAATCATCCCATAAAATAGGAGCCTCAAGCTTTCCAAATCACTTACCTGTTCTTTTTCATTAATGATTTTTGTTTTGAGGATGGCAAAAATAATGAATTGATTTCTAAAAAACTAAATAATTAGATTCAGCTGTCAAAATTAATGTTTTAGAATAGCAGTTTCCGCAAATATGTACAACAGTCAGAAAGTCTTACGATGTTTTGAGAAATCGATGTAGATCCGAATTACCCCCACGGTCTTAATATGCCCGAGTTCCCTTACAATAATAGATCTAAATACTAATCGCAGTGGATCGACTTCCACAAAAAATATTGTTGTTCCGGAATTATCGGTGTTCAAAGTGAAAAAGAAATTATCTTTGTTTTACCTGCAGCGTTTTCTACAAACCCTCAAAGTTTGTTACAAAAGGCGAAGCTTTACAACGGAATTCCAATTATCAAAATTTAATGATCCTATCAAAAGTTATGGGCACAAAGAAACGTTTCCACAACCGGGAACGTTCCCCCATCGTTTATCGGTATTATTTCAGTATCAAAAACAAACGCAACCCAGCGGAGAGATACAAAAACATACCCGCTGCGATATGTTTACTGGTTCGATATCCGTCCCATGCCAAGCATCACATATCCGTATATACACAAATAGACCGGTATTATAGTCTAGCTGGGTATGTTTCAGTTGAATAAAAAAAACGGTTAAACGGAATCTGCTGCCGTTCTATCGACTTCGTTGTCAAAGGGAATAAAGACATGCTGAACACAACAAGCTGAGTGCGTTAGATTGAAACAGATTGATCCGGTCGATTAAATGTAAGCGTTCCTTCGCCGATGTCAATGGTACTTTGACAGCTGTTTTACAATGACTATTTCAGATTGTGATTTGAGTTTTGATTCGAGGAACGCGCTAATTGTATTTCGAGATTCTAGTACAAAGGAGACGCTGGGTAGATTGTAATTTTATATACGAACCGAGCTAATTCTCCTAATCTGTTGATCCACTGATTCAATCTCGTATCTTAATTAGACAAACTCTTCGTTATCTACTAATAAACCCACCTTTATCACCGTAAACATCACCGATTAGCGAAAACCACCAATCATCGCCTTACCAATAAAGCAAAATTGATTCCCAACTCGAGCTGAAGCGGAAGCTGGCTCGTCCATTCATAACAGCAGTAGCCCAGGAAAATCTCCCTCAAACAAGACAGCAAATTAGGCCTCGTCATCAATCATCGTGATTTGCAGACGTGCACAACGTTAACAAATTCAACAAATATGCTTTGCACACCTCTCAACATGTGCCTATTTGCGGTGGCTTCGGGGTTTGACGGTTGTTGGTTGGTGTGCCGAAGCCATGGCTAGCATGGTAGTTATGGTGGGTTTCTGCATTTTGTGAGAAATAGTAGATGGTAGCCGTACATGTGGAGCAGATTTCATCATATTTCGTATTATTCGGTTTTGCAAAGTATTCTGGTGTTGTTCTCGTTGAAATGCGATCTCCTCCTGACAGATAGCCATTGCGCTGTGGAGTCCGACGGGGGAATATGTCTTCCGCAAACAGAATAAAATGATATAAACTGTTTTCACTGTAAGTGACAGGTTGATGGTGATTTCAAATTAGTTGCTGACATACTTTCGTACTCGTTATTCGGACAATTTTCATTATTATTCACATTCACTGTCATCGAATTTGAATTTGCAAGAGAAGCGGATTAACATGCTTGATTTGGTGACCTGGTTCATGGCCAGAAATAAAACCATTCCCATCCAGCATTGACCTACAGCTATAGGCATCGGGAAACCCGTACACCGATTGACGTTCCCACCGTGCTGCTCTTGAAATCTCCTACTCTCTTATGCAAAGGACGAACCATGTTTTATAACTTTCCGGTTCGCAATCTTCCAACTATAAGCTTCATATAAACCCCTAGCGTACATCCTCTTCTTTCGTTTGATAATCCTCTTGATGTCTCCGGTTCGTAACACGGTTGTGGTTCTCGGAAGAAAAAACTAACCGCTCGTTTTGTCGCCGCTGCCTTGCCAGACCCGACCAACACCAGCTCCAGGGGCTCCCATAAGACGGGCCGGAAAAGTCGGTATCAGAGCCGTCGTCGAGTGACAACGATATGCATATGCAAATAAGTGTGTACTTTCTGGGTTCTAGCAGCAGCAGCTTCTGCCAACAACGCCAGCGTATAGGTACGTCAACCGCGTTATTCGAACTGTCAAGACACTTGCTGACTGGTCGGTGGCGCGTGATGGTGGCAAAGTGCCTACACTTACAAGAGTGCGATATAGGCGGCACGATAAGCAGTCGATTTGAATGCAATGATTTTTTCAGGTAGCTGCTGCAAGTGCTAGCGGGACTCCTTACTTGACTGACGTTGACTGTCCTAGCTGCAAAGCCTCAGCAGGAAATGGTTGCTGACGCGGCTTTAACGATTGTTTGAAAACGCTCTGTTTGTATTCGGAGCATGATTGAGGGGAATAGAGGGTGTTTCTTGCCTTTGATGTGTTCCATGAAACCTGTTCTAGGCGTGGTGGTTGAAGCGCAAAACGAAAATACGAATTGTGGGCGATAAATTGATTAGTCCGTTCTTCGGTAGCGATGAGTGGTTTGGCATGCGTTGGATCAAACGGATCTTAGATCTTGTGTATAATTCTATAAAACGATTGATTTTATTAAATATAAGTTAAGATTAGACCGACCAAAAGGCGAGAATCTGGAATCAGATGGATTGGAAATAATATTAAAAATCAACAATAATTTTAACAGATATTATTCGTGACTTAAGGAGAGGGTTCTCTCAATACATAAATAATACTAAAATAAAGTATTATACCTCATTGAGGTATTAAACAGGTGTTGAAAAATGTTTCTTCAATACTTGTATAATACAGTAGGATTCCGTTTTGGGCAACAATTTTATTTTTTTCAGTTGCCAAAACCGGAACCGTGCCAAAAATGGAGCCTTATTTTTGAGTTTTGAATTTTAAATTTACGACTTCAAAAATGTTTCAATGGTTTTCAATCATGTGGGAAATGAAATGAAATGAAAGAAAAATATAAGAAAATTCAATTTTATTCAGTTGTCGCACAGTCCATACAAAAGTCGGACAAAACCTCAAAAGGGGTTTGAATTTGATGAAAACTGCACATTGGGGTAGTTTTACGTCGCTGAATTCATATTTGGTGTTATTTTTTTTTACCAATTTTCAAGAATCATGAACTACAAGCGATCTTTCCGAACTGTGGCTAAAAAGTACAGCCGCTCTGAATAAATAATTTTAATTTAATGCACGATTTATTATTTGTTCTTCAGAAAGATTGACTGAGAAGAAAGCCTTGTATCGACTAAATTGAATGGCAAATATAAGTCCACCGAATAACATTACTAATGAAATCATTTCGACCCTAATCAAAATCTTATCTAAAACGATATATTCATTTGAATGACATAGGTTTGAACCCCTTTTTCCAGAATTGATCATCTATTTCACCTTTGAAGGTCTGTAAAAAATCTATCTTTTGTCCTGTCCTCAAGACTTAATATTTTGAGAAGACTTTATTCAACCTGTTCACAAACAGAGAAAAAACTTAAATAATGAAAAATCCAAAAGAAAATTTTGAGGTTTTGTACGACACTGTGCGTCGTCCAGTAGAATTCTTACAATCTTCGCACACTTCTCGAGTACAATGTCCCTCATTACGGAGGTGTAACATATCATTTAATTCTAATCCCTTTTCTTCGGTCCGCTGGACGTCAAAACTCAAACAATTCACTGCATGGTAGTGTTGATTTCGCTACTGGAGCTGTTATCATGTTATCATTCTTTCTAAAAATTTATGAACAATTTTTCAAGAGCCACCCTACCTCAAATCTTTAAAAAAAATCATAACAAATTAACCATTATAGAAAGCCTTGTTTATTCAGCAAACTTACTTCAATTTATTTGTGTTATTATATTGTAGGGCATTGCGCAGGTAAACTTCACACATCTAAACAGTCGATACTTTGAACACCCTAACCACAAGGACTAATTACATTCATTTGAAAAAATCACCAAAAAAACTAACAAATTTGCCAAAGACATCATGAAGCTAAAACAAATAATTTGGGAACTATCAGTTTTGTATTCCTAAATACGGGCTTTCGATATGTACTGAAAATTTAGTGCCAAGTTTTGTAGTGACGTCGGAATAATCGAAAGAGAAAGAGGCTCGCAGTGTGACTAAGATTACATTGAAAATTTTCTCCAGAACTAGTCTTATTATGCAGTGTAGCGCATTTCTCTGTACTTGACTCTTAAAGTGCACAGACTCTGGGTCTTACTATACAAATTGAATCAATCAGACACTAGTTACACTGTTACCAGTTATATTTTACATAAATAATACATTTCTATACCTATTGTAATCATTAAATACGACACGTATAGTGTAAAATATAGTTAACCCTTAAATGCATAACGCTGTTTTAAAACAACATTACGAAAAATATCTCAAAATTATCACAGTAATGTATTGAAACTATGAGACAATTTTAACAAGATTTCAAAAAAAAAAATTATTTGCACCTTTGAGGATTAATATGACTTCCATGTTTGGAAATAAAGTCAACTGTTATGTCAATTGATACGTAAAAATATCTACTGCACATTTTTCAAAGACTTATTATGTACAACAAAATTGTTGCCAAAAACGGAACCCATTTGTTGCTAAAATCGGAGTGTGCCAAAATGGGAGCATGCCAAAAATGGAACGTGCCAAAAACGGAATCTTACTGTACCTCAATAAGGTATAATAATCAAAGAATACT